>NW_027397105.1:6812756-6838617 GCF_003265705.2 Callorhinus ursinus | reverse complement strand
CCGCGGCCCAGTCGGGCCACTGCTCCTCCAGCAGGGACCAAACAAGCGGCAGAGCTGGGGAGACTCCCCTTCCTTCCCCGGGAGGAGCGGCGCGGGAGCGCACCGCAGGGATCTGCTGGGTTTGGGGACTCCACACGGGGTCGGGTGCCAGAGATAGCAACGCTCGGTCACAGGCCCGGTGAGCACGGAGAGCGGCCGGAGACCGGGGACACGGGAGTGACTGACTGCTGTTCTCTGGGGGCGCACTGAGGAGCGGGGCCCCGAGTTCTCAGCTCCTCCGGGCGGAGATTGGGAGGCCACCATTTTCACCCTGGTCCTCCAAAGCTGTACCGAGAGCTTGCAGGGAACAAAAGCTCCTGAGAGCAAACCCGAGCAGCTTGCTTAGCCCAGACCGACAAGGGCGGGGCAATTCCACCTCCGGCAAAGACATTTGGGAACCACGGCAACAGACCCCTCCCCCAGAAGATCAGCACGAACAGCCAGCAAGCCAAGACCAAGTTTACCGATCAAGGAGAACGGGAGAACTCCAGCGCTAGGGGAATACTGCACAAGGAATTCATGGCTTTTTTACCATGATTCATTAGTTTTTCAAAGTTAATTTTTTTTAATTGGTTTTTTTAATTTTTCTTTTTCCCTTTTTCAACCACATCTTATCAATCCCTTTTTTAAAAAAAAAAATTTTATTTTTCTTTTTTAGAGTCATATTATATCCCTTCATAGTAGTTACCCTTATTTTTGGCATATATATATATAAGTTGTTCTCTCTAAAATTTTGAGATACAGTTTCTTCTAACAGATCAAAATATACCCTAAATCACGGGTGTATGGCTTTGTTCTAGTCTCCTGCCTAATCACATTCTCTCCCTTTTTTGTTTTTTAAATCTTCTTTCTTTTTGCAAACAACTTATCTTATCAATTCCTTTTATAAAACCTTTTATAATTTTCATCTTTACAGTCATCTTCCATCCCTTCATTGTATCAACCCTAATTTTGTACATATATAAGTCTTTCTTCCTTTAAAATTTTAGCAGGCACTTTCTTCTAACAGACCAAAATACACCCAAAATCCAGTGTGTGGCACTGATCTATGCACTAGCCTGATCATATTTGATCATATTCCGTTTTTTATTGTTTTGTTCTGTTTTTGTTTGTTTTTATCTTTTTCTTTTTTTTTTCTCCTCTTTCTTTTTCCTTTCTTTGCCTTTCTTTTCCCCTGGTTTCAGGTCTTTTCTGATTTGTATAGAGTATATTTGCTGGGGACGTTGTTAACCTGTTAGCATTTTTTCTCTCATTCCTTTATTCTCCTCTGGACAAAATGACAAGACGAAAAAAATCACCTCAGCAAAAAGAACAACAGGTAGTACCGTCTGCCAGGGACCTACTCAATACGGACATTAGTACGATGTAGGACCTAGAGTTCAGAATCATGACTTTAAAGATACTAGCTGGGCTTGAAAAAAGCTGGAAGTTATTAGAGAAACCCTTTCTGGAGAAATAAAAGAACTAAAATATAACCAAGTCGAAATCAAAAAGGCTATTAATGAGATGCAATCAAAAATGGGGGCACTAACTGCTAGGATAAATGAGGCAGAAGAGAGAATCAGCGATATAGAAGACCAAATGATGGAAAATAAAGAGGCTGAGAAAAAGAGAGAGAAACAACTACAGGATCACGAGGGCAGAATTCGAGAGATAAGCGATACGATAAGACGAAACAACATTAGAATAATTGGGATCCCAGAAGAAGAAGAAAGAGAGAGAGGGGCAGAAGGTATACTGGAGCAAATAATAGCAGAGAACTTCCCTAATGTGGGGAAGGAAACAGGCATCAAAATCCAGGAGGCACAGAGGACCCCTCTCAAAAATCAATAAAAATAGGTCAACACCCCGACATCTAATAGTAAAACTTACGAATCTCAGAGACAGAGAGGAAATCCTGAAAGCAGCTCGGGAGAAGAGATATGTAACCTACAATGGTAGAAACATTAGATTGGCAACAGACCTATCCACAGAGACCTGGCAGGCCAGAAAGGACTGGCATGATATCTTCAGAGCGCTAAACGAGAAAAATATGCAGCCAAGAATACTATATCCAGCTAGGCTGTCATTGAAAATTGAAGGAGAGATAAAAAGCTTCCAGAACAAACAAAAACTAAAGGAATTTGCAAACACGAAACCAGCCCTCCAAGAAATGTTGAAAGGGGTCCTCTAAGCAAAGAGAGAGCCTAAAAGCACCACAGGTCAGAAAGGAACACAGACAATATAGAGTCACAGTCACCTTACAGGCAATACAATGGCACTAAATTCATATCTTTCAATAGTTACCCTGAATGTCAATGGGCTAAATGCCCCATTCAAAAGACACAGGCAATCAGATTGGATTAAAAAACAAGACCCATCCATATGCTGTCTGCAAGAGACTCATTTTAGACCCAAAGACACCCCCACAATGAAAGTGAGGGGGTGGAAAACCATTTACCATGCTAATGGACACCAAAAGAAAGCTGGGGTGGCAATCCTTATATCAGACAAATTAGATTTTAAAACAAACACTGTAATAAGAAATGAGGAAGGACACTATATCCTACTTAAAGGGTCTATCCAACAAGAAGATCTAACAATTGTAAATATCTATGCCCCTAACATGGGAGCAGCCAATTTTATAAGGAAATTAGTAACAAAATCAAAGAAACGCATTGACAACAATACAATAATAGTGAGGCACTTTAACACCCCCCTGACTGAAATGGACACATCATCAAAGCAAAAGATCAACAAGGAAATAAACACATCAAATGAAACACTGGACCAAATGGACTTCACAGACATATTCAGAACATTCCATTCCAAAGCAATGGAACACACATTCTTCTCGAGTGCCCATGGAACATTCTCCAGAATCGATCACATCCTAGGTCACAAATCAGGTCTCAACTGGTACCAAAAGATTGGGATTATTCCCTGCATATTTTCAGACCGCAATGCTTTGAAACTAGAACTCAATCACAAGAGGAAAGTCGGAAAGAACTCAAATACACGGAGGCTAAAGAGCATCCTACTAAAGAAAGAATGGGTCAACCAGGAAATTAAAGAAGAATTAAAAAAATTCATGGAAACCAATGAAAATGAAAACACAACTGTTCAAAATCTTTGGGATACAGCAACGGCAGTCCTGAGAGGAAAGTATACAGTAATATAAGCCTTTCTGAAGAAACAAGAAAGGTCTCAAATACACAACCTAACCCTACACCTAAAGGAGCTAGAGAAAGAACAGCAAATAAAGCCTAAACCCAGCAGGAGAAGAGAAAGAATAAAGATCAGAGCAGAAATCAATGAAATAGAAACCCAAAGAACAGTAGAACAGATCAACGAAACTAGGAGCTGGACTTTGAAAGAATTAACAAGATTGATCAACCCCTGGCCAGACTGATCCAAAAGAAAAGAGAAATGACCCAAATCAACAAAATCATGAATGAAAGAGGAGAGATCACAACCAACACCAAAGAAATACAAACAATTATAAGAACATATTATGAGCAACTCTATGCCAGCAAATTAGATAACCTGGAAGAAATGGATGCATTCCTAGAGATGTATCAACTACCAAAATTGAACCAGGAAGAAATAGAAAACCTGAACAGACCTATAACCACTAAGGAAATTGAAGCAGTCATCAAAAATCTCCCAAGAAACAAAAGCACAGGGCCAGCTGGCCTCCCAGGGGAATTCTACCAAACATTTCAAGAAGAATTAATACCTATTCTCCTGAAACTGTTCCAAAAAATAGAAATGGAAGGAAAACTTCCAAACTCATTTTATGAGGCCACCATTACCTTGATCCCAAAACCAGACAGAGACCCCATCAAAAAGGAGAATTACAGACCAATATCCTTGATGAACATGGATGCAAAGTCTCACCAAAATGCTAGCCAATAGGATCCAAGAGTACATTAAAAGGATTATTCACCACGACCAAGTGGGATTTATCCCTGGGCTGCAAGGTTGGTTCAACATTCGCAAATCAATCAACGTGATACAATACATTAACAAAAGAAAGAACAAGAATTATATGATCCTCTCAATAGATGCAGAAAAAGCATTTGACAAAGTACAGCATCCTTTCTTGATCAAAAGTCTTCAGAGTATAGGGATAGAGGGTACATACCTCAATATCATAAAAGCCATCTATGAAAAAGCTACAGCGAATGTCATTCTCAATGGGGAAAAGCTGAGAGCTTTTCCCCTAAGGTCAGGAATGCGCCAGGGATGTCCACTCTCACCACTGCTATTCAACATAGTATTAGAAGTCCTAGCCACAGCAATCAGACAACAAAAAGAAATCAAAGACATCCAAATCGGCAAAGAGGAAGTCAAACTCTCACTCTTTGCAGATGATAGCATACTGTATGTGGAAAACCCAAAAGACTCCACCCCAAAACTGCTAGAACTCATACAGGAATTCAGTAAAGTGGCAGGATATAAAATCAATGCACAGAAATCAGTGGCATTCCTATACACCAACAACAAGACAGAAGAGAGACAAATCAAGGAGTCGATCCCATTTACAATTGCACCCAAAACCGTAAGATACCTAGGAATAAATTTAACCAAGGAGGCAAAGGATCTGTACTCAGAAAACTATAAAATACTCAGGAAAGAAATTGAAGACGACACAAAGAAATGGAAAAACGTTCCATACTCATGGACTGGGAGAACAAACATTGTGAAGATGTCAATGCTACCTAGAGCAATCTACATATTCAATGCAATCTCCATCAAAATACCATCCACTTTTTTCAAAGAAATGGAACAAATAATCCTAACATTTGTATGGAACCAGAAGAGACCCCGAATAGCCAGAGGAATCTTGAAAAAGAAAACCAAAGCCGGTGGCATCAGAATTCCGGACTTCCAGCTCTATTACAGAGCTGTCATCATCAAGACAGTATGGGTAGTGGCACAAAAACAGACACATAGATCAATGGAACAGAATCGAGAGCCCAGAAATGGACCCTCAACTCTATGGTCAACTCATCTTTGACAAAGCAGGAAAGAATGTCCAATGGAAAAAAGACAGTCTCTTCAACAAATGGTGTTGGGAAAATTGGACAGCCACATGCAGAAGAATCAAACTGGACCATTTCCTTACACCACACACAAAAATAGTTTCCAAATGGTTGAAAGACCTAAACGTGAGACAGGAGTCCATCGAAATCCTAAAGGAGAACACAGGCAGCAACCTCTTCGACCTCAGCCACAGGAACTTCTTCCTAGAAACATCGCCAAAGGCAAGGGAAGCCAGAGCAAAAATGAACTATTGGAATTTCATCAAGATAAAAAGCTTTTGCACAGCAAAAAAACAGTCCACAAAACCAAAAGACGACCGACAGAGTGGGAGAAAATAGTTGCAAATGACCTATCAGATAAAGGGCTAGTATCCAAAATCTATAAAGAACTTATCAAACTCAACACCCAAAGAACAAATAATCCAATCAAGAAATGGGCAGAAGACATGAACAGACATTTTTCCAAAGAAGACATCCAAACGGCCAACAGACACATGAAAAAGTGCTCAACATCGCTGGGCATCAGGGAAATCCAAATGAAAACCTCAATGAGATACCACCTCACACCCGTCAGAATGGCTAAAATTAACAAGTCAGGAAACGACAGATGTTGGCGGGGATGCGGAGAAAGCGGAACCCTCCTACACTGTTGGTGGGAATGCAAGCTGGTGCAGCCACTCTGGAAAACAGTATGGAGGTTCCTCAAACAGTTGAAAATAGAACTACAATACGATCCAACAATTGCACTACTGGGTATTTACCCCAAAGATACAAATGTAGGGATCCGAAGGGGTACGTGCACCCCAATGTTTATAGCAGCAATGTCCACAATAGCCAAACTGTGGAAAGAGCCAAGATGTCCATCGACAGATGAATGGATAAAGAAGAGGTGGTATATATACACAATGGAATATTACGCAGTCATCAAAAGCAATGAGATCTTGCCATTTGCAACGACGTGGATGGAACTGGAGGGTGTTATGCTGAGTGAAATAAATCAATCAGAGAAAGACATGTATCACATGACCTCACTGATATGAGGAATTCTTAATCTCAGGAAACAAACAGGGTTGCTGGAGTGGTGGGGGTTGGGAGGGAGGGGGTGGCTGGGTGATAGACATTGGGGAGGGTATGTGCTATGGCGAGCACAGTGAATTGTGCAAGACTGTTGAATCACAGACCTGTACCTCTGAAACAAATAATGCAATATATGTTAAGAAAAAAAAAGAAGTAGTTAGCAGGAGGGGAAGAATGAAGGGGAGTAAGTCAGAGGGGGAGACGAACCATGAGAGACGATGGACTCTGAAAAACAAACTGAGGGTTCTAGAGGGGAGGGGGTGGGGGGATGGGTTAGCCTGGTGATGGGTATTAAAGAGGGCACATTCTGCGTGGAGCACTGGGTGTTATGCGCAAACAATGAATCAGGGAACACTACATCAAAAACTAATGATGTAATGTATGGTGATTAACGTAACAATAAAAAATTAAAACATAAATTAAAAATAAATAAATAAATCTTTAAAAAAAAAGATTTGTGGAAAGTAAAGGAGGTCTTAAAAAAAAAGGGTAAAGAGAAAGAAGAAATCAAAAGTAAAAATGAGGAAAGAGTGGGACATAATAAAGGAATACAGAAAGCAGAAAGGGTACCAAGCTGGAGGAGCATAGCACATGGAAATGAAGAATTAATATGCACATGTATGTGCACATATTCATATTTACATATGAACTTCCTCGTCTTTCACTCCAGCCTCTGTAGCTGCTCAAGGTACAGAAAAGTTATAAAGCAATCTTGGTAGGTTTATGCACAATGACAGGATTGGGTGTGTGACTTGGCATGCCCCACCCCCCATTCAAGAGAGAGTGTATCAGAATCTGAAAGACCCCAATGAGGTTGTGCACTATACAAATATCAGGTTTATCAAAAAGGGCATTAAAAGCCTAACAAACACTGTCTAGATAATTAAACTTTTAGCCAGCAATAAAAATACAAAATGCAGGGGCGCCTGGGTGGTTCAGTCAGTTGAACATCCGCCTCTTGATCTCGGCTCAGGTCTTGATCTCGGGGTCATGAGTTCAAGCCCCATGTTGGGCTCCACAGTGGGCATAAAATGCAGTCAATAACTCTGATAGAGAAGGAAGCAACTGCCCTTCTGAATGTTGAGGAGAAATCCCAAAACCTGACACCAAAGACCTGAGGTCCAGATGCTTGTGAGCCACGGACAGGAGTGATTTGAGTGAGCGAGCCCCATTCCATACTGACACCCTCAGTCAGCTGGACCAGGAGAAATGTCAGCTTCTCTGTGGCATTCTGGGACAAACTTGTCCACAGGAGGGTCTTGATGGAGGAAGGCCCACCTTCCCGTGACCATGCTTTTGTACATGCTGAACTGTGCATGATGGTTTCTGCAGATCCTTACGGCGTGCAAAGCAAATTCCCATCATGAGAGAGAGTGAGCAGAAAGGTGCACAGCAGCACAGAAATGTGACCACAGCCTTGGTCAACAGTGACAGGTAAGGAAGCCTAATGGTCCATTGAGCCCACCGGCCCAGGTCTGTTTGCATGAAAACTGCCTCTGGGTAACGACTGGATCGAGAAAACCAATACTCCAGATACACAGAGAATGTTCTAGAACACAGTTATGGCTGTGACTCTTCTCCCCGTCTGTGGCTTTTGTTAAGAGAAATAAGGTACTTCAAAATGCAAAAGCAAGGTCCGTTAGAACAGTAACTTGTTTTTTGAAAACGAGTTAAGACTGGCTCACACGTTCAGGGAGAAATGCCAGTCTCCCTCTGTCTTCTGTTCCCAAATTACCAAGAGGTACTGTTGGCAAATTTTTAATAGTCTTCCAGAGATGTTGTATGCATTTACAAGCATGGTAATTGTTGAGTACTTGGGAGCCTAATCACCTACCATACACTAAAAAATTAGGTCGAATACCACAGGAGGTATTCTGCATCTTGTTCTTTGCCTTTGTCAGTGAATCATGGAGATGGCTGCATATTGGTGCATTTAGATTTGATTCACACAGTGTTTCGTCTGTACATGTCTCTTGACCTAATTAATGAGTTAATAATGTTGTGAAGAATACATTCTATATGCATCCAGATTAATATCTTAGATTTGTGTGTGCACTTCGCTACCTTAATCTTCATTTCCATCCTTCCCTCAATCTCCTTCTGTCAGAACCCCAGGCTTCCTTCCAGGGTCCAACTTACATCACTTTTTGCTTCTTGAATCCTGATTTACGACTGAAGCCATAAGTGACTGTCCCATCGTCCCAATCACTCTGACATTTCATACCATCTTAGGGTATTCATAAAAACCAGCCTCAAATAGTCACAATATGTTCTGTCTTATTTTCCCCACTGGAGTATAAGGCCCTTGAGGGCAAGATTATCTGACTGACTTCTCTCTCTCTTGGCCTCAAGATCCTCACACCACCGTGCTTGGCACAAAGCAGAGAGAAAAAAAGTAGTGCTTGTGGAATGAGAAGTGCGTGCTTCGTGGGTGTTGTGGGTTGAAGTATGTCATCCCCTGAGAAGACAGGATGAAGTCTTAACCACAGGAACCTCAGAATGTGACCTTAGCTGGAAACAGGGTTCTTAGAGATAGGGGTACGATGACATTGTACTCAAGTAGGTGGACCTTAATCCAATATGACTGGGGTCCTTATAAGTAGAGACGAGACATACTGAGAGAAAGACGTGGTAACAGAGGCAGAGACTGGAGGGATGAGTCTATAAGCCCAAGGACACTCAAGGACTGTTGGCAACACCAGAAGCTAAGAGAGAGTCCTGACACTTTTTCCCGGATACCAACCAGATGTCCTACAATTCGATTCCATTCTGACACTAACCACCCAGGGTTAGCACAGACCCCACAAGTTAAGGCCAAAGTACTTCCCAGGACTGCCCCTACCTCAGAGGCCAGCCACAAGTTTTGGGTGTCCCCAAACCATCCATAAATCTGCCTAGCTGGCTACAAATTCAGGGCTTCCCGCAACCCAGTCAGGTCCCATAACCCATTAGAACGACTCACGGAACTCACCAAAAGCACTATACTTAGGAGTATAATTTTATGTGCATGGATAAAGGTCACAGCTCAGGAACAACCCAACGGAAGACATGCACAGGGCAAGGTCTGGGATGGGCCGGGGAGCTAGGTCAAGCTTCCATGACCTCTCCTCATGGAATCTAGGTGCCTTTCCAGCACATCAGTGTGCTCCCCAGCTAGGAAGCTCTACGGAGCTTCAATCCCCGGAGCTTTTCTGTAGGGTTTCATTACATGGGTATGAAGGAGGAAGTCACTGGCCACAGCACTGAACTCTGGCTCCCCTCACTTCCCTGGAGGCTGGCCCGGCCCCAAGTTCCAAAGCTTTAATTATGTGGTTGGTCTTTCTGGTGACTAGAACCCATCCCAAAGCTATGTAGGGGCCCTGGCATGAAGTCACCGCATTAGCATGAGAAAGCACAACGATCACTCCAGAAATTCCAAGGATTTTTTTTTAAATCTCTGTGCCCAGAACTAAGAACAAAGAGGAGATACTGTTTATTATACCACAGCAAGGAACAGATTCTCCAGGAGAGCCTTCAGAGGGAGCCTGGCCCTGCCCATACCTTGATTTTGGCCTTCTGGCCCCTAGAACAGTGAGAGAATCGTTTGGGGTTGTTTTAAGCCACTCATTTGTGCTAATCCGTCACAGAACTGTAGGAAAGTAACACAGTGGGTGAAGCAAGGCTTTCCTTTCCGGGTAACACTCTATCTTAAAATCGGGGCTACCAGGGTATTCCCCTTGCTTCCGGCCCATCTAGTATTTCCTGCCAACCCTCCCCCCAGGCCGTTCTTCAGCCTCGGGCTCTTCTCAGCACTCCCCCCCATTCCCAACCTTCGTTTCTACCCACCTGCTGAGGATTCCCGGCTCCACCTCCCAGACCTCTCTCCCAAGCTCCAGCCCCTCATCCCAGCTGCCCACTGACTCCCCCATGCCCTTCTCTGGGACTCCCTCTCAGTGACTGGCATCCACATCCAACTGGCCCAAACCCAAACCTCAGCAGCAGCTTATCTCCTCCCGCTCCCCCAAGTCCTACCAAGGTCCCCTGACTCAACGTCTTCGATCTCTCTGGAACCTCTGCAGATCCTGCCTCCTCATGGCCACAGATCTGCTCCAGATGCCCAACATCTCACTGGGATGACCAGCTAGTCTCCTAATCAACAGTTATCAACTCCTAACTAGTGTCTCCGCACCACCAGGTTTGCTCCCCTCCGTTTGGTTCTCCACTCTGCATCCAGACTCGTCGTTCCAAAACCCAAATCTGACCTTGCTACTCCTCTGTTTAAAGTAACAACAACAGCATCTTTACACTCACTGAGGGTTTGCTCCATCCCAGAAACTACTTTAAGTACTTTATTGTATTAATTCATTTCAAACAATATCATAAGCCAGGAATTATTAATATTCCACTTTGCAAATAACACAATTGAGGCTTATAAAAACCTCAGTGACTGGCCTATAGTTTTGCAACTTGTACATGATGGAGGCATGATATAAACCTCAGGACCCAGGCTCATAACCCAAAGACTATGGGGAAAGGTCAAAGGATCACTCAGTAATTTACCCCTGGTCCTTAGGCAAAATCCCAATCTACTGAATCATGTCTTAGAAGTAGGGTAATTATAAAGTTTGCTCGGGTTTTTACCTGCTGCCCTGGCCCTATCAATTCTGTAGTCACTCTCAGAGGTGTCCCTGTCTGGGCAAGAGAGTCATCTGATTTATAAGCCTCGTCCCTACTCCCAGTGACATTCCAAACACAGAGATCTTACTCTACTTCCTTGAAGGAGCCACCCCCTACATCCCTTGGCATTCATACACATCATTTCCACTTGCCTTTTCCTAACAGTGCCTCTCCCTTCAGGTGTCAGCTTGCAGGACTTCCTCCGAAACCCCACTCCAGCCAAACCCAGGGATGTTCTCCTGGTACCACAAACAACTCCCCCCTCGACCTTCTGGTAATGGCTTATTTACTTGTTTTTCCCACTCTCATGCTTCTAGCACAAGATACGGCACATGGTAGGTACAGCGGACACTCTTGCCCTTCAGGAATGAAGGTCTTATTCCCCAGCTGCTGGGAAGGCAGCCAGATGACCAGCCTCGGCTGTCTACCCCTTGACATTGCTTTCCAGGGAAAGGCAAACTCCAGCGACCAATCAATGCAGAGATGTAGGAGCTCAGTCCTTTCTCCCCAACTCAGGAGAACGTTGAAGGGACACCCAAGCTCCAGCACCCCACATGGAACCAATGGAGGCCTTTGTTGGGTCCACATCACAGCCTAACTTCCTCTCCCCAGTCCCACTTCCTTTCGTCTCTTCCACAGGTACGGACGCTAACAGCACTTCCAAACAAACATTGTGCATGTTATTTTCAGTATCTGCTTCCCAAGGACCCCACTGGTAACAGTAGGTGGTCAACAGATATGTTTGATGAATGCCACTTTTTATGTAAGATTTTATTTTATTTATTTATTTATTTATTATTTATTATTTATTATTTATTTATTATTTATTTATTTATTATTTATTTATTATTGATTGATTGATTGATTGATTGATTGAGAGAGAAGGAGCAGGGGCAGAGGGAAAGAGAGAGGGAGAAGCAGACTCCCTGCTAAGCAGGGAGCTCAACGTGGGGCTCAATCCTGGGACTCGGCGATCATGACCTGAGCCGAAGGCAGACACTTAATCGACTGAGCCACCCAGGCGCCCAGATGAATGGCTTCTTTACTCACTAGGTTGTCATGCCTTACACATTCCTCCCAGCATATGTGACTATGCAGTGGCATAGGTATGGGACATAGGTATAAGTCCACTGGTCTTCGCTACTCATACCTATGATTAGAGAATCATACTTCTGAATTGAAGGCAACTTGTATCAAGGACTAATCCTAAAGCCATGTCCTATTTTTGCTAATATCATACAATCTTGGGAGATCACCAAGGCATGATTATAAGCCTACAGCTAAACATTTAGCATGGGAAACGTCAATTACGTGATAAAAAAAAAATCCATTCTGGGGGCACCTGGGTGGCTCAGTCGGTTAAGCGTCTGCCTTTGGCTCATGTCATGATCCCAGGGTCTTGGGATTGAGGCCCATGTGGGGCTCTCCGCTCAGCGGGGAGTCTGCTTCTCCTCCCTCTGCCCCTTCACCTGCTCATGCACGCTCGCTCTCTCTCTAAATAAATCTTTTTTTTTTTTTTTTAAAGATTGTGACACCTGTTTGAGCAGCCTCATTTCCAGCACCCTGATAAGGACCGGCTCCTGCTGTTTGCAAAGCACCTTGGACAACACAGACAGGACACAGAAGAGTAAGCCCCAGCCCCTGCAAATACAGCTCCCAGTCCAGTAGGGCAAACAGAACCAACAGCGACTAGAATCAAAGCAGGGTGAAAAAGGGGATAAAAGAGGACAAGCCCAGCGCCGTGGATGCACAAAGGAAGCAGCAAGAGTGGAAAGAGGCAGGACAGGCTGACATCTCCACTGAGCTATGTGCATGAATTTGACAAAGGGCTCTTGAGTCCCTTCTGTATCTTAGACACTGTGCTGGGCATCTGCAGGCCGACTACAAGATTACAACAGAGAGACGTATGCAACACTGTAACTATACTACAGTGTGCCAAGTTTTATACATCGCTATGAACCAGCACTCTGGAATATAAGAAAACAGTTCTGACAAACAGAAAGGAGAGGCTTGATCAACAGTGAGGAAGATACTGCCAAAGTAAGATTCAAACTTTCTTGACTAACATTCCCCGCGATAACGTGCTACAAACTCTAGTTGAAGGAATGGATGTTCACGGAAAATGGTTTTCCTACTCAAAATGCTGGGTTGAACAAGCTCCGGTGGACACTGCCACCTACCCAGAATGCTTCGCTCCTTCTCCCTTCCGAACAGAAGTCTGATTTTGGTCCAGGTATCAGTTGCTCCCCTGTGAAGCTCTCCTGACTCAGAAGACGTTTCCCCCCACCCAACTCCAGAAAGGTTCATAAATGGCTCCAAGCCAGTCTTCATAATCCTACCTCCCCAGCCAGTGACTAATTCAAAGACCCAGGCTGGAGGCCCATCAGCAGCCCTTCCCTCCGACCTGTGTTAATGGTCAATGGCCCACATGTGAATGAATTGGCTTAGACTGGAGGAAAGGACTCTTATCTTCTCCCATGACTGGAACCCTGTGGGTTGCTCCCCTTGTCCCAGTCCCCTTTTTGCTGTGCCAACAGAACCCCGCTGACTGGGGTGGCTTAGAAACAACAGGAATTGATTTCTCACAGTTCTGGAGGCTGGAAGTCCGAGATCCAGATGCCAGCTGATGTGGTGGGGGGCTGTTTTCTGGATCATCTCGGTGCCTTGGTGTTCCCATGGTGGAAGGGACAAAGGAGCTTTCCAGAGCCACTGATCAGGGCATGAATCCTATTTACGATGCTCCACCCTCACCCTCCACAAAGATGCAGACCATGGCACCTATCTTGCCTCCCGTTTGGTTTATAAGCATGAAAGCAGATTACTTCAGCTACCACTAACAGCTGTATTCTGAGCAGAAAGAAAAAAAAATAAAAGCCAATCTGAGGAAGAGACCAATGCAAAGATGAAGGCAAAGCAATGGAAGACAGCAGGTGCCCTGATGACAAGGCATCTGGACTCTCCCTACCTTTGGATGCCCTGTCATCTGAAATAGTTACCTTATGCTTTAAGCTGCTCTGAACTGACGCCCGCTACTGCAGTTCAAGGCATTCTAAGTGATACAAATGATCAACAGTTTTCCTGACCGCAGAACTTCTCAGAGCCTTAAATACAAATGCGGATTGTACATTTTTTTTTACGATTTTTACTTATTTATTTGAGAGAGAGAGAATAAGAGAGAGAGAGAGAGCACGAGAGGGAAGAGGGTCAGAGGGAGAAGCAGACTCCCCGCCGAGCAGGGAGCCCGATGCGGGACTTGTACATTTCTAAGATGAACCGACAGTGTGTCACATTTCCCACAGTCCTAGCAGTCGTACCCCACCTCCACAGAACAAAACCTGTTAAAAAAGGAAAAGGACATTCTTCTGTCCATGGATTAAAAAATATAGTCTGGGGCGCCTGGGTGGCTCAGTCGGTTAAGCGACTGCCTTCGGCTCAGGTCACGATCCTGGAGTCCCGGGATCGAGTCCCGCATCGGGCTCCCTGCTCGGCAGGGAGTCTGCTTCTCCCTCTGACCCTCCCCCCTCTCATGCTCTCTATCTCATTCTCTCTCTCAAATAAATAAATAAATAAATAATCTTAAAAAAAAATATAGTCTGGCCGGTGTTGCAGGAAGTCAGAGAGAGAGATTCAAGGCAAGAACACAAATGAAGGACCTCTGCTCTAGGAACACTCCCTGGTCATTCCAATTCCGTGACTACCCCCATTCTTCCCAATCTCCTCTTCTACTTAGATGAGCCCGAGTCCATTTCTGGGGCTGCAACCAGAGAACCCTAACCTGCCACAGGAACCACCTGTCCTCAGCCTCGAGTCATGCAAAGTTTCAAAATGTTCTGTGTCTTCAGAATTAGCAACCTGAAAAGGCTATTAGCATATCACTCCTAATGACAGACTGGTTTATTCTATAAAATGAGATCTGACATCACGTCCTCTCCAGAGCATAAAGATAAGAAGTTTCCCATGTTTGAAACCAAGGCTCAAGAGAACTTCAAGCATATTTATCTAGACCTTTCAGGGCCCCAAACTTAAAACATCATTATGAGAAATTCCAGCTACATTTTACCTTTGCCCCTTTTGAATCCTGGGAGGATTTTTTTTTTATAAACATATAAAATGCATGTTTAAAGAATTTGGAATTTTTTAAAAAAGTACAAGCAGCAAGAAATCAAACCACTCATAAGCCGGCCCAGAGATAAATAATGCATGCTAAGCCTTCCAGTCTTTCCTGATTTCCTTCCAGTCTTTTCTATGCGATTTTTTTTAAAACACTGTGCAGTCTCAACTTTGTATGCACTTCTGTATCCTGTTTTCTTATCTCAAGCCCTCAAATTTTTGGAGTGTTATGAAAACACTGAGGTTGTTACAATTGTATAGATGTGCCACAATTAATCACTCCACTAATATTGGACATTTACATTTTTCTACTTTCTCCCCTACTGCAGTTGGTAGAGTACAATGATAAACAACATCCACCTCCAAGCCAGGGGGTCTGGGAGCAAATCTCAACTCCCAACAGTGTAGCCAGCAGCAACAATGCACCTGCTCTGAGGTTCTGTAGAAAGCAGGGAAACTTCACAACCTACTCTGGGAGTAAAGAGTAGTTATGACCACGAGTGGGTATACACGTACACCTGCAATCAGTGACATGCACCAGGAGACAGAGCTCAAAGCTCTGTCTGCTTCGCATATTCCTTATTTTTTAAGGTCTCTTTGCTTACTATGTTATGCGGGAGTCTGTAAGGGCTTTGGTGGGTACCCACAATGCTTTCTTTCCACAGCGAGCACAGAGATAAAAAAAAAAAGAAAGAAAGAAAGAAAGAAATTACTTTCAAAGGGCATTTCTCTTAACCTTTCTCTGGAACTGCAGTAAGGAAACAAAGTGAAGAATGTTCTATTGGCAGAAATTTCATCATATACTCTCTGTGGTTAAGGCGACATACAAGATACCCATTACCTGAAGTGAATGTGACATTATTTTTATTCAAGTCAAGAGCAGTTAATTAGCATTTGCAAAACCACCTAAACTGAAGTAACTGGAGGGACCCCGATGCTACAGAGATCCACTGTCAGGGAGAGCAAGACCAGAGGATGCATTTGCCTGTGCCCGACCTACTTAGGATCCAGCCCGAATCTGGCTCTGTCCCTTTCTTCGTCCATCACTTCTCGCCTCCATTCCCCACCTGTAAAGTAAGGCTATAAACAGCACCCAATTCATACGGACGTTGCAAAAGTCCATAAAAATAATGCTTATGAAGCACACAGCCCAGGTCTCGGCTACAGGTGACATCGCTATGGCTTTTGTGGTTCTGTTCTTTCTGGGTCCATGAAGGATTGCCTTTGCCCGCCCCATGTCAGGTGAGGTGTGGCCAAGTGATTTAGTTTGGCCAATGAAATGTGAATAGAAGTGACATGGCACTTCCAGAAGATGACACCAGGAACCAGGGTGTGATTGACCACAACCTCATTTACTGCCTCTGCCATGATACAGGCAGGTGTGGAACAGAGCTATGGCAGCCTGGGTGCTTGGGGGACTACTCCCAGTCCCCACCAGCCGGGGTTGTAAGGTGCAGTGACGTGGAGGGTTTCTGTCATAGTGGCATAACCTAGACTACCCCAGGTAATACAACAACTAATAGTGAGTATTAAATGTATGAGGCCATGAGCATTACTGATACCTCTAGATTATTTCAAGTTTGTGACTAAACACAGAACAACTGGGTTTGATTTGGGAAAATAAGACAAATGGGTATGAATTTCAAGCTGTAATTCCCAGGTACTCAGGCCTATAAATAAAAATCAAAACGAATGCCTCATGTCAAAGAGACTTTCAGTACAGCAAGGGATGGTGGTAAAACCTACGATTTATTGAGTGCTTATTATTTCTCAGGGGTTATGCCAAGGATATTATATTTATTATCTTACTTAACCCTGGCAATAATCCCATCAAGTAGGTGACATTCCAGTGTGGCAAGATGAGAGAGAATTTCTGTTCTCATTATTCTTCTCCTCACTGTAAGAAGGGCTTTAAAAAAAAATCAAAAATTAATCTTGACATGAGAAATAGTGGACATCAGTAAGTTTGTTATCCTAAAGATGGTCCTCTGAAGGATCTCACAGTTTCAGACGCTCCTCTGAAGGATCTCAGTTTCCTACAAAGGACAATGAAAATCAACAACTCCAATCATCCAGGGTTGAGAAAGAATGACCTTCTGGTAGGCACAACTGTGGAGGGAGCAGGGGAACAAGGAGGAGTTCAAAGATGGGCAGTGGGAGAGAAGAGAGATTATACTCCTGGTTATACAGCCGTGGTAGAGGCCCCCATCTCCTGTCATACACAAGGAGGCTTTGTGACTAGTTCTAGCCAATGAAACATGAGCACAGGTGACATTTGTAAAATCCAGACCCAGGCATTTAAGCCAGTATGGCATCTCTACGTTCTCTCTTCATCTTTAGCAGTGACTGAAAGCCACGTACGGAGATGAGGGAGGTGCAGGTATGGGAGAGGGAGGATGGACGCAGACTGGATCCCTAAATCACACATGGAGGAAAGCTGTCCTTGGAAGTCCCCACACTCACAACACATTTCATGTGAGCTTAAAATAAACTTCTGCAAAGTTCAGCCACTGAGGTTCCAGAGCTCACACATTACCATAGCAGAGCCTAACCTACCCAAATACAACACAGAAGACTAAAGACTAAAGAACAAAATCAGCCCAAGGAAATCAAGAGGGAAAAATATTTTAAAAAGCAAAATTTATGACACATAGAAGAAGAAAACATTGATCAGGAGCTAATGAGAATTTTTTTTTTTTTAAAGAAAAGATTAAACCTAAGAGCTGATTCTACAGGATGTGGAGGAAAGTAAAGCCCCTGGCAAAGCTGGTTAGCATGAAGAAAGAGAAAGAAGGGCAAATTAGGAACTATGACTCTATACTCAGAGAAGATTCTATTAAATTTGAAAATCATAATGAAATGAATGCCTTCCTATAAACTATGTTACTCAAAACGACTCAGGAAAAGACAGAAAGCATAAATAGTCCAATGAAGAAATTGGGAAACCTGTCAAAGATCTGCCTCCAAAAAATATCCTGGAAAGTTGTTTCCAACCTTCAACGAACATGTTAGTTCCTTAACTCACTGCCCAGAAACAGAAGGAAGTGGGCAATTCATTTCACAAGGTTATAAAAATTTGGCAGGTGTAGCAAAAGAAAAAAAAAATCCAGATGTTCTTATTTATGAATACTGAATGCCAAAATCCTAAATAAAACAACAAATTAAATCTAGCAGCATTTTTAAAAATTAAATCACAGTCAAATAAGATTGATTGCAGGGAGACAAGGGGAACTCAATATTAGAAAATCTGACTCATTATGAGTCAAACTCATAAAACACAAGTTCTTCATGGGTAGGAACTCTATTGCTGGTGTATCCCCAGTGAAAACAATGTCTGGAACATAGTAAGTGCTCAATAGCGAATTTATAGCATAAATTGCTGAGTGAATATATTAGTTGAAGGGAAAAGATATGATGATCTTTAAAGACCATGAGAATACATTTAATCAAATTTAACTTTGGTGCCAAAGAAAAACCCAAAGTAAAATAATAAAATTATGTAATAGGTAACGTGATTAAAAAACAAAATCTCTTGAGCCAATTATCATGCATTTCCATGAAGGATAGTAAAAAGACATGGAGGCTTACTTATTGCCCCAATAACACTGTTCTATAAGTCCTAGACAATGCAATTAGACAAGAAAATAAGTATAAATACTGGTGAGGAAGAAGCAAAATGATTATCTGCAGAAAATATTAATGTCTACCTGGAAAAGTTGATAGCCTCAATTTTTGTAAGAAGCATTTAAAACTAATGAGATTGTTTATGACAGTGGTTGTTAAGACAATTACACAAAAATCAATAGCTTTCTTATATTCCACCAATAAAGAGTAAAAAAAAATAAATAACAGAAGTTTCCAATCATTAAGGCAAGAGTAGTGACAATGACAAATTACCTAAAAACAAAAGCAAAATTGTGCAAGACTTAAACAGACAAACCCGATTTTATAGGATCATAAACAGACTTGAATAAGCATACCCTATTCCCACATGGGAAGAATTCTCAGCATACTCACTAGCATAAAATTGTCAATCTCCTCCATCTTAATACATTCACTTATAAAAATGCCAAGGGAAAAAAATAAACAGGTAAGCAAAGCTAAGGAAACATAAGCAATTCTAATTTATAAGGGAATAATGTGTAGATCAGCTGTGGTAAAGGCCAACAAGATCCTCAAGCAAAGCTGCTGAGTTCTAACTGCCAAGCCAAGGAGTTGCCCTGGAGAAGCTGAGATTTGGGAACCAGAACAACTCCACAGCTCCTCCCACCCAAAGCATGGGACATCAACCCACTGCTGCTCACCTGGGCAGGTGGGCCTACCTCACATTCCTGCCAACTTACAGGTCAAGAGAACAAATTGGAAATCCTAGAAACAGATCCAAGTAGGTGAAACCTCTTAGTACATGATGACACTTCAATACAGTGGGACTGAATCACATTATTCAATTTGATAGTAGGGTAACTACTTGGGGTTTCTAAAAGATTTTATTTATTCATTTGAGAGAGTGCATACACGAACAGGAGGGAAGGGTAGAGGGAGAAAGAATCCCAAGCAGACTCCCCACTGAGCACAGAGCCCTATGCAGGGCTCGATCCCATGACCCTGAGATCCTGACCTGAGCCGAAATCAAGTTGGACGCTCAATCGACTGAGCCACCCAGGTGCTCCCTACTTTTTTTTTTTTAAAGGAAAACTAGATGTGACACCCTAATCATGTCATACACCAAAATTAATGACTGATGAATTTAAAGTCTGATGGTAAAATTAAATTACATAAATGGTAATGAAAACGTATGAATTTTTATGTAATCTCAGGCTGGGGAAAACATTAAGCATAGTATTTAAGCACAAACCATAAATTGACAGACTTCAGATCACAAAATATTATAAAAGACATAAAATATAAAAGGTAAAAAACTGCAGGGAGATGGGTGGGCATATGACAAAGCACAAATATGCTTAATATATTAAAAATTACCTAAAAATCAATAGGAAAACAGTTATGACATGACTTTAGAAAAATGGGCAAGACATATGCAAGCAGTTCAGAAAAGGGAAGAAACGTCCAGTCAACTTAAAAAATGCCCTATGTCACTGGAAATTGAAAGAGAAGCAAAGAGGTTTTTCATCTGTGCATTAACAAAGTTGTGATATTACTTCCTAAGAGGGTTAAGGGGAAGAAATTGGCAATTCTGCTGAGGATGTAAATATAACACGTGTGTATGCTTGGATGTATAAAATATACATTCAGGTGGTCTTAAAAACTCACACGCTCTTTGACCCAGAAATTCCACTTCTAAGACTTCATGCTAGGAAAGCAAACCAACGAAAAGTATTTGCTACGTGATTAGCAAAAGGAAATTGGTTGACTATAGTGGAATATTACGCACCCTGAAAAATTATACTATGGATATATAGTCGTTGACATATAGTTGTTGAAACGAGGTGATATTCAAGATTTAACACAGGGGGATAAAGCAGATTGCAAAAAAAAAAATAGACAGAATATGGTCTCTATCTCTTTTTTAAGAATACATGCCTATTAAAAACTGAGAAAATGATATTCAAAATAATAAATGTGGTCCCCAGGTAGTGAGATTACCGGTCATGTTTTTCCTTCTCGCCCATCTATAAGTTTCTAACTTTCCTACCATAAACAAATATTGTTTATGTAACCAAAAAGAAAGTTAAAAAAAGTAAATTGAATTCTGTGGGAAAATAAACATTTACTCTAAAAATAAACTCTAAAGTTGGAAAATGAAAGCAAAAACATCTGCTTCCTGGACAGAAAGGATAGTTTTAAATTGCTAGATGGCCACACGCTTCCCGGGGGCGGTGGGGTCCCAGGTTCCAGCATACTGAGATGCCCAGCACCCAGTGGGAGAGCCCCTTGCTCTCCTCTCCCCACAACCTTCTCTCTGACCTACCCCTGACTCGACGCAGAGCTGAAGCATGATTTTATTATTTGCTGTCGTTACCAATATAGCATTTGAAATCCACTGTTTGTTATTAATAAAAGGGATGCCTACTAATCCCCTCGAAAAGGGGCAACCCTCACAGGGCTGCTGATTCACTTTCTCTGGAGGCAAAAGAAAAAAAAAAAGTGGTCCTTATCACCCACCCTGAAAAATACTAATGAATATTGATGCACTTCCTTGGTGGAGGTGAAGCGGGAGGGGAAGTCATTAATTGCTGGTGAAGAGAACGGGTCTCTTGCAATGACTTGCAGGTCTGGGGTAACAGCATTCTGCAGGAAGCCCAGCCAGCCTCACATGGACTGCTGAGAGCCGCCCAGCAGAAGGCTGAGAGCCGGCAGGTCTGCACAGTAAGGAGCTCAGAAGATGCAGGCAAAGAATATTCTCTCCAGATTTGCTAGCCTGCTCATCAATTGGTGAGTACATTCTGTTATTTCACATATATACACCAGAGCGGGTGGCAAGACATGAGCTTCCATAAAACTCGAACGAAAAACTTCACGCTGAGACCTCATAAACGTGCACGGTGCTCCTTGCGGGGACCAGTGTGGGTCTGCCCAGCCCTGCGGGACTGGCTAACAGGAGGACGTACAGGGCCTGCGTTGATCTGACACAGGTCCGGCTCACGGGACATCCATAATAGGTGGGGAACGAAGCCGTCCGATGACTAATTTAGAATTGGTTTTGGCTTTGCCCCCGATGTCCTATGGACTGGGTCACGGCTCTTAGGAGGCGTGCTGATGGGGCAAGGCTGTGTCGCAGAGAAACCTTCAAGGAACAGATGCTCCTCGGCTTGGCTGAACCTAGAGGCTCTGCATCCTCAGCATCCAGCTCGGTCCGCCTGGCCTGCTGCAGCTCCATCCCAAGAGCTGCATAGTGGCAAAGACGCTCAGCCAAGCTGTGCACCAAAAACCAAGCCCGCTCGGGGCTGCATGCTGAGCAGTCTAGGAATGGAAGTGGGGCTCTAGACAGAACTCTGTCTTCCACTCCCAACTGGGAGCCTCCAAAATCAAATAATCCAACCTGACCACCCTGCTCTTGAACGTCCATGCCCTCCTCCCGCACTTCCATTGCTCCTTGCCTACTCCCAGACACCACGAACATCACCCATTGTCACAGAGGGGCACAGTGCCCATTCAGAACAACCACGGGACAATGGCCATCACAATCTAAGAAGCCCTTTATGCTTAAGAGGCCAGGAGGACTGAGTGGGCAACAAGAGAAAAATGACAATGAACTTCATCAACCACTTGCTCAGCACTTGATGTGAGCCAGCCTCCCTTCGACCTCATAACGGTCCTCTAAAGTGGGGGCTACTGGGACCCCCATTGTGCTGACTCGGGTGGGGGAGATGGGAGAAATAGCCTCTTCACCAGATCAAGGTGCCAGTTTAACTTCTCTCGTCTCTTACAGTGAGCGGGTCTCTAAATTTCCGCTCAGGGCTTCATTCCACCCAACACAAACCAGTGCCACCTCCAAGAAAAACGGAATGCCTTTCAGGGTGCTTCTCACCCCAGCAACCGACAGATGCCCTTGAAGGTACAAAATGGCATATAAATCAGGCACGAACTAATCCCAGGAGTTTCTCCCGCCTCTGAACCGCTTTGCACGACTTTCCAATCCACAACACCTGGACCTTTGGCTCCCTCATTCATTCGGTTGTCAAAGAATTTCAGAGAACCTACTGTATGCCAGGCATTAGGGCAGTTAGCTGTCCCTGCCTACAACGAACCTGAAGTCCAGAGGGCAAAATAAACAAGATAAAAATTGCAATACAGCTTAAAAACAACATGCCTTTAGAATACAGATTCCAAGAGAATGGGGATTTTTGTCTACTCTGCGCTGTAATGTTTCTTGAACTCCAGCAGTGCCTGGCACAGAGCATTTGATAAATATTTACTGAATGAAGAAATGGATGAACGTATGAGTGCATGCACGCCATAGTGCATGTAACCCAGTAGGGATGATAGCATTTGTCCAAAGATGCCTACAGCTGGTCCTGATTCAGCATTTCCTAGTGCGGAACACAGTACGAGGCACATGGAGGCCCAGCCAGGGAATGCTTCCCGAAGGACGGAGTGAAATGAAGACACTGAAAGTGGAAAATTCAAAGCAGAAGGAACCTGTGCAGAGAATGGAGAAGCACACCGAGGAGGAGATGAAGCTCTTCCCAGTTAAAGGCAATGGGTTTTATAAACTCTCTTCACAGCCACTGAATGCCCTCTCTACTCAGATGTGAGCACTTCGGGAGAAAATACTAGTAACTCCATAGTGGACACTGAAGCACAGATACTCTTAAATCGTTCAAGTGACTGGAGCTAGTCCCGAGCAGTTCTATACTCAGAACTCCAGAACCTACAACTTTCGGAAGGCAAGTCGGTAAAGAGCTATGGGGAGGAGCGACCCCCAGGCCTATTGCTTGTCTTCCCTCGAAGACAGGAAAGCCATCACTTTCCAGACACCCAAGGACAAGAATCCAGTGGCTTACCAAAGCAACTCCATAAAGCAATCTGAACATTCAATCCGACGGCTTCTACGGATTCAAGAAATTAAAAAGCAATGCTAACCTCCTGCCTCACTGTAGTCAGGGGAGTCAAAGTAAAGGCTGTCCCTTTAATTTACCCTTTTATTTACTGTGGACGCTACAGTGAACGGTTTTAATCTTTTCAATAAGCATGAATTGAGTATCAACTGTCTACAAGGCATTGGGCTACAGATGCCGTACAATGGCGGTCAATACATTCTATTGGAGGCAGACAAGAAAACAAAAGATGTAAGCTAGGAGCCTTTCAGAGCGAGGGGCATGGTGACAACCTTGAACAGGATGAGGGGTTAGACAGTGAATGGTGGAGGGTGACCTCTCGAAGGCCTCTGAGCTAAGACCTGAATGATGAGGAACAGGCATATGGGCAGCGCAAGGGGGAAAACGGCAAGAACAAAGCCCCCAGACGGAAATGAGCTTGGGGTGTTTGGGGCAAGGAAAGCCACTGTGGCTGGGGCACAGTGAATGAAGAGCAGGTGGGACAAAATGCATGTGGAAAGACAAGGAGTCATCAAGTCGGTAAGGTCCGATAGGCCTCCGGAAAGATCTGGGATGCTAAGTGCAAGGAGATGCCACTGGAAACTCTCAAGCAGCAAAGAAACATGAACGGATTTTTGCTTTAAAAAGTTCACTCTAAAGGTCACCAAAACGGATACGTATTAGTGAGACACAGTGGTGGACTGGCCCTCACTTTCCCTGGCGCGTAACACAAGAGATACTATCTGATAAAGACAGCATTCATCCACCAGCATCCACCAGAGTCCCGACAAACAAGTGGAAAGTACCACTCTCTTGGTGACCAGTTTCTTGGACTTCCAAGAATGTGCTTTCAAATAAGCTCACTTATTCTGAAACCCAGCGTCCCCTCTTCCTGGGTCATTCCCTCCGTGGAGGAGGGTTAAAAAAAAAAAAAAAAAAGGTTCTATGCCTAAGGCTCATAAATCCCACCACTTTGAAACACGTCCTGCAACGAGAAAGGAGTTGGTTGGTTTCCGGTGCGCCAGGGAGAAAGCCTGAACACCTTGCTCACATTTCCATTCGAGCACTGAACTGAAACTCCAAGACCAAGCGGGATCGGCAATCCCAGTTTGGGGGGCGGGGGCGGGCTCCTGATCGCTTTAGTTGGCCTGATGGGATGCTGGCTGCCGGCCCACAGAGTAATGCAGAAATCAAGATATTCAAGACAGGTCAGCTCGACGGTCATCTGCTAAACGACCAGGACGGGAAAACACTATTTCAGTGTCCAACATATCAAAAAAGCAGCCCACGTGAGGCTCTATCTGTGGCCATACCATGCCAGAAATCTGGGCTAATCTGACTCTGCTATTCATAAATTCTCCCTCATGTGAAAGCCCATGTGTTTGGGAAAGGGAAATGAATCCAAGTCAATTTTAGACATTGTTACTTGGAAACCATCTGGAGTCCCTGGAAGCAGAAGAAACCACCGCATCCCCTGCCCTCGGATGCCCACCAGAATTAGGGCAGTATGCTTACCTGGGAGTTTCTCGGGCCCTATTCCCCAGGGATGTCCCCACCCCCACCCTGCCAGATGCCAGCCAGGCTCCACTACCCACCCCAGAAAGGTATTTGGTTTCCGCGTAAACCTAGTGGAGAGCCCTCCATGTGTGGAGCCTGCACTTGAGCTGCACCCAAGGCTGGGTTCTCAGCTTTCCACTTTGCTTTAGAAAACTGAACACCTGAATTCCTTGGCCACACAGCAGCAAGGGAAATCCCTCTCCAGGAGCAGAAGTCCCATGAAAAATCCCCTCTACCCAACACCCCTGTGTTCACAGCATGTCTAGCTTTGGAAGAGACCCACCAGAATCCTTATGTAACGTTAATAGATGTTGGCACCCTGCAGAGCGGCTCCTGGAGACACTAACCCAGATGTAGCCCATTTTCGAGGCAATGACAGCAGGCTGGGTCCTGCAGCTTCCTAGGGCCCGGCTCTTCCTGACTGTAGGGCCTCTCTGTTCCCCTCCCCTACCTGGCTGTGATCCTCTGCTTATCTCATCTTCCAGAGGAGTTGGACCTCCCTTTTCTGCAGCCTCCCTCCCTCTACTGAAATCGGTCTTAGAACCAAGCGGACAGCAGCGCCATTCCACCAGCACCTTCCCTGCCCCCTCTCCCCCTCCCCCCTTCAGATCCCCTCTCCAACACCTATGGCCTTAAGAAACCCGGCCAATAAAGAGATCCAGAATCTCGTACAGTCATAGTCCCAGAAAACAAACACGGCAGGAGGCGCAGGCTCAGCTCTGCCAAGCCGACCAGGCCCAACACTTCCCCCCGGACCCCCCCGGGAAGCCTGAACTCGGCGCAGGGGAGGGAATCTTCGGAGAGCGACTGCGGGTCGGCTGCCTCCAGCACAATCAGAGCAAACACCTGTTTCCAGGAAGCCAGGCGGCCGGGGGCGGGGTGGGGGGGGGGGGGGGG
>NW_027397105.1:6714926-6812656 GCF_003265705.2 Callorhinus ursinus | reverse complement strand
GGGGGAAGGGGGGGGGGGGGGGGGGGGGGGGGGGGGGGGGGGGGAGGCAAGAGGGGAGTCCCGGGGAAAGGCAGGGAGTACGGAGTGAAGGGGCAGCCGGGGACGCAGGTAAAGGATGCGTCACACTTTGCGCTTGGCAACCGGAGCCCGGGCGCAGCGGGCAGAGCCAGGGAAGGGCTCCCGGGGCTGGGAAGTTCCGAGAGGAGGGGTCGCGCCCGCGAGCAGTCTCGGAGGGGACGGCGCAGGGGCAGGCACGGCGGGGAGGGAGGGAAGGAGGAGGGAAGGGAGGCCGGGAGGCCGGGCGGGCTCCATCACCTGCGCGCCCCGGCGGCTGCAGCCTCGCCGGAGCGCACCGGGGGACCTACCTGCCCACCGTCTGGTTGGCCAGCTGGCGCATGCGATTGAACTGCTTCTTCATCGTGGCCCCGCTGCCGCGCTGGCCCGGGAGCTGGGCAAGGACGGAGCAGCCCGGAGCCCGCCGCAGGTTACATGGCTCCCGCGCGGAGCCTCCCGGGCGGCGGCGGCGGCACTGCGGAGCCTCCGGGAGCCGTCTGGCCCGCGCGCGCGGCTCCCTCCCCAGGGCACCGCCGCCTACTCCTCCGCCCGCCGCGGCGCCCGCTGCCGCATCCTCCTCACGCGCGCCGCCGCGCCTGCATGGTGACGCCCGCGGCCGCCCTCGGCGCCGGCCAGGACCGCCCGGCCGCCTGCCCCCAGCCCCTCTCCGGCGCGGGGACCCGGGAGTCTCCGCAGGCTGCTGGCCGGCTGGCCGGGTGGTCCCCGCTGCGCCTGTGCGGCGGGCGCCGTGCATTCTGGGACTTGTAGTCCTGCGCCCCGCTGCCCACCTTTCCGCGTGCAAAGTTTGCAAGGACCGAGGTGCGCGGCGGGCGGCGGGGGGGGAGGGATGTTTTGCACTGTAGCACTCCAGGAAGGGAAAGGTTTCCATGCTTTAAAAAACAGCAAAGAAGGAAAGTGAGCCTCTGTCTTCCATTGTATTTTAAGGGAATGTGAGGCATTGCTGTTTTGAATTCACAGGAAGGAGATTTATGCAGGCGGGTACGTGGTTCATAAAATTGCATAAGGCCACCTGATACTTGTTGAGGTGCCCAGTTAAGCTTCGGGCCCAGGTCCTGACCGAGCATAGCATGCATCCCAGAAGTTTCGTCCTTAATTTTTACCAAACACAAGAGGTAACCAGAGCCAAAATAGAAGGGTGTAAGAATAGCGTTAACTACCGTGCCTATGGAACCAGACTGACTGGGACAACTTTCTTGTATGACTTAGATTCCAGTCTCATAGCTGTTCCCATTTCCCTTGCACCTCCAGGGGACCAAGGGGCATCAGCTGTGGCAGGCCTGGAACAGTCTACACAGCAGTTTCCCATTGGCATCAGTTGGTTCCTTGAAAAGGGGTCCTGACCTTAGGAAAAAGATAGGTGGTTGCAATTAGGTTTTATCATCCCCCCCGTCAAGTAGTTAGGTGGTAGGGGCTTTGGATCAGATAAGAGTTCGTATATTGGACTTCTAAACACTAATTATATAACCTTTGGAAAAAATTACATAATCTCTGTAAGCCTTGGTTTTCCCATCTCTAATAGAGAAATAATATTGCCCAGTAGATAGCAAAGATAGAGAACTATTTGCTAAATTACCACTAATTAACATACATTTCTATGTAGTACATTATGTCATATTCGTTTACTACAAATATGATTATAGTTAGCATAATAGAGCAGAATGCCATTCCTACAACAGAATTACTAATCTGATAAATGAAAGAACTATTTTGCAATGGTATATTTTGCATATGTTGATTATAGTTGCAAGATGTCCTAAATATGGTTCAAAGTATCTTGCTGGCCTGCTGAACAAAAGATGGTTTGAGGCAAGTCTTGGCTGAATGAACATGAGATCTTTAATTAATTGTGAATTTAGCCTCTCCTTATTAGGTCAGGCAGCTCCAGCCAATTAATAAGTGAAGGCATGATTTGCTCTTAACCAACTGTGCTATGCTTATAATGTCAATATCATTTTTATACGAACTGACATTACGTCCACTTTGAGATATTTTTAACAACCAAGACACAGCATGGTATTTAAATGTATAAATAAAAGAGATATTAAAAGTCACTGTATGACTTTTAGCAACACTATCTCTAACATCTAGAACTGCACTGTCCCATACAGTAGCCACCAATCGCATGCAGCTATTGAAATTTAAATTAATTAAAATTAAATGAAATTAAAATTTTAATTCCTCCGTCATCCTAGCCACATCATAAGTGCCTAATAGCCACGCGGGCTGTATTGGACAGTCTAATATAGAATATTCCTATCCTCTCAGAAAGTTTTACCAGGGGGTGGGGGGTGGAGCCCGAGTGGCTCAGTCGGTTAAGCATCTGCCTTTTGCTCAGATCATGATCCCAGGGTCCTGGGATCACGTCCCGCAATGGGCTCCCTGCTCAGTGGGGAGCCTGGGGCTTCTCCAGCTCCTCCCCGCTCCTGTTCCCTTGTGCTCTCTCTGTCTCTCTCTCAAATAAATAAATAAAATCTTAAAAAAAAAAAAGAAAGCTCTATTGGACAACACGAGTACTAGGGAGCTCTGTAAGACAATTCTAAAATTGTGTCAGTCTCTGTCTTCAATCCGGGGACATTTCAGTTCTAAAAGAGAACTTTCTATTTATCCACAAACACAGCCTACCCTGCTAGAGTTGTTTTTTTTTTTTTTAATTAAAGGATGGCTTCTTTACATATTTCCTATGAGCTTTTCCTCCACTGGAGAAGCAGCTCATGTTTTTTTCCTTCCTACCCAGGCACGGGATGACAGCGCAGAAGGAAGAGAAAGGGGTGTCAGGTCTGCTCATCTGATCTTTCAAAGCAGGCTTCAGAAACACGTGTGAGAATAGGCTTTTTAAAGAAAAGCGTCTTTGAGTTTCAGGAATATAGGCTTTGGAACTTTAATAGTCTATACCAAAAATGGTTGAGTCTGAAGAACACACCGTCCTGCCTTTTCTAGATAAAGAATCCCCAGGCTGTGAGGTGTTGAAGATGATGATAGGGGAGTGGAAAGGGAGAGAGGGAGAAGAAAAGGAGAGGATACCTGTACGGATTTGATTATGGTTCAAAATTTCGCTGCCTGTGCCTATGGAGAGGGATTATACTTCACCTTCCCGATGAGGTCAAGATCGATCATGCGATTCTCTTTGGACATAGAATATGCACAGGGTGATTGGTGCCACTCCAGAGCAGATTGGTAGGAGTCATTGTGTGATCCTCCCCCCTCCTTTTTCCAGTCTGCCTTACGACCCGCAATGACCCCGTTAAGGGCTGCTGGGGATCAGAGTCACAACCATCCAGCGGGGGTGAAAAAGAATACCTTTGTGGTTGTAAGTCAGAGGTCTGGGGATTATTTGTTACAGCAGCATAATCAAGTCTGAGCTGACTACCACAGAGCATACCTCTAAGGAAGATCACTTGCTCCTGGCTCCTTCCCATGGTCAAAACAAACAAACAAACAAACAAAACAAAACTTCAGTTGGGTTCAGGGAGGCTGGAGGTAACTCTATCACGAAGCTTTAGTACAGGATCTTTGCATCACTTCTTCCGTGGGAAGGCTAGCAGTGGCAAAGCTCACAGAGACCCTGCGCCTTTGAAGGCACAGGGGCAGTAAGGATATCCTGTGGGGTGCCCAAAGTGCCTAAACCCCAGTCCTTGGGGGGCTCCAGAGTTCCCTGCACCAAGCCATGTGCAAGGGTTTGTATACCATGAGGGTGCACAAAAGTACCAGAACGAGCTGGGTGTTCCTGCTGCTGGGATCGAAGATGACAAGAAAGCAAGCCATGGCCAAGACGTGGAATACAGAAGCCCTGAATTACCAGGAATTAAATAAGAAGAGGCTTCAAATTAAGTGCATTTGAAGGAAGAGAAGGGGAGGAAGAGGAAGATGGAAGATTCTATTTCTTATATACTCGACTTTGATCTATGGAAGGATTTCACGTCCGACTCCGTATTGCCCTTAAGTTCAGCCACATGACTTGTTTTGCCCGACCAAATACGGGCTTCTTACTTCCCTCAACAATGTGGTAGTACTATTTATCTGAGATGTGTTCCCTTTGAAATCCGATATGCCACTTAGGAGGCTCTGAATTAGGGTGGTTTTAGCATCTTCATTCTGAGTCCAAACATTCGGTCCAACGTGGGCATCAGCAGAGACGTGTGGTTATTTAAACATAATTTTAAATAAAGTTAAATAAAATTAGAGATTCAGTTCCTCAACCACACTAGCCACTTTTCAAATACCCAAAGACCCTGTGTGGCTAGTGGCTACCATATCAGACAGTGTCAAATAGAACTTTCCCCATCGTCACGGTAAATTCTTTTGGACAGCGCTAGTCTATAGAACAGAATTCCAAAATACAGGATCCAGCAGAACAGAGAAAACTGAGCAGCAGGTGACAAAACTCAGTGTAATTATGGCCTGTTTTTTTTTTTTTTTTTTTTTTTTTTGGTCTCTCCAGGCTACTCTCCTCACCTACTACATGGGAGGTTGTAGTATAGAATCTCTAAGCCATAAATTTGGGGGGATCAATGAATTGACCAAACGATTTGCTCAATAAACTGCTTTTGACCTGGGTATGCCTAAGCCTTCCAGCCTTTAATACATCCCAAATAATATTCAGTGCTATAGCTATAAATAAAGGGTATTACTTATCCTTTTTAGATTCCAATCACCTTTATACCTACAGGTATAAAATCTACACCATTGAGCCGTATCTGGTGTCTAAAGATTCTTTTAAACAAGGTGATAGATATTGCCACCTTTGGGCAGTATTAGTTCCAATGTTTCAGCTTTCTTGGATCTGTACCTTTGCCAGAGCCTTATCACGGGCAGACCGTATTTCCCTACCTAGTAACTTTGGACCTCTGTGACTGATTTGGCCAATGGCACATGGGTGGAAGTGACATATGTCAACTCCAGCCTGTGCATTATGAGGCTTTGTACATTTTCCCTTTGTACTCTTCACCTTTTCCGCCAACATTAAGAAGCACTTCACCTAGGTGCCCATTGTCTCTCGCTGCCTATTTAACAAACACTTGTGGAGCAGACCACCGCTGAAATGGAAGAAGTAATTGATGAATTCACTTTAGGACAGGTTATTTTTCAAAGATAAATAAAGCTAATAGATCTAAAGAAAGGAAAAAAGAAGCAAGACGGAGACACATCACCTTACAAACAAGAAAAAGGATTTAATCATAGGTGCAAAAAAATTATGAGAGAATGTGCAATTTTATGTTTATTTATTTTAAAATAAGCTCTGTTTTCACTCGGGGAAATATAAATTGCTACAGATGTTTCAAAAGTGGGTGGCAAGAATGAGTAGACCAAGAACCCTAAAGAAATTGGAAACATTGTCACAGAATAACACTCTCCAAAGTAATCAGGCCCAGATAGTTTTATGGGGAGCTATTTAAAAGATTCAAGGAACAGATTAATTCCTCTGCTATTTAAAGTGTTCTAGAACACAGAAATAGAATGAAAGCAACCCAATTCATTTTTTTTATTTTTTTTAAAGATTTTATTTATTTATTCATGAGAGACAGAGAGAGAGAGAGAGAGAGAGAGAGAGAGAGAAGCAGAGGGAGAAGCAGGCTCCCCACTGAGCAGGGAGCCCGATGCGTGACTCGATCCCAGGACCCTGGGATCATGACCTGAGCTGAAGGCAGACGCTTAACCATCTGAGCCACCCAGGCGCCCTCAACCCTCAATTCATTTTATGAAATTGGCTTAACCCTGTTACCAAACCTATTGGGGATCGCACAAACACAAAAACAACTTGCCAATATCACTTACACAATAAAAATTGTGAATAAAACAAATTCACTAATAAAATGTTAATGAATAAATTCTAACAGCTTATGTGCTTATGTATAAATGCATATACATTTTAATGGTATTTATTGAAGAATAATTCAGATAAATTAAAAAATGAAAATCATGCATATTCTCACTAACCAAGATAACATTATAAATTTATAAATATATTTCAAAAATGGAATCACACTTGTTAGGTCAATATGTTCTTTCCTGTCTTCTGTTATTCTAACTATCTCTATGATTAACACACTGGTGGCTAAAACTGCACACATACTTATTTCCTTAAGATCAAAATTAAAGAATTAGAATTTCTGCACTATGTTTTTTAAGCTTCTTTTGTATTGCCAAATTATTCCTCTAGATAAATAAAAACATTTTGCAGGCCCACTTCTTGTGCGTAAATTTTCTATTTTCCCCACACCCTGACCTACACTATTATACTTTTGATAATCTTGCCAGATGAGTAGATGAGAAATAGCATTATAGTGCTATTTTAATTTGCATTTTTAAAAAAAATCACATTAAAACATTTTGCCCACATGTTTCATGACTAGTCAGGTTTTCTTCTTCAATGAATTGCTGATTTCTTCATCTCCTCAGCCCATTTTTCTGTGATGGTCTTCCATATATTCTCAGTGATTTTTAAAAGCTCGTTAGTTATATTAATTATATTCATACTGTTGCGTCTGATGGCAAGGGCATTCACTAGTTTGGCCTCTTCCTTTTAAGGTCCCTAATGTTGATTTTTGTCTTCCAGGAATTTTATATTTTTACTGTGGTCAAATCCATCAATCTCTTCCTTTATGTATTATGCCTTTGGTTTGATGCTTAGAAAGCCTGCCCTATCCCCAAATGATACAAATATTCAACTGTATTTTCACCAAAACCTTTTATGTGTTAATTCTATTTATTTATACTAAATTTTAAAATTGATATTCGGGACCAAAATGTTAACTAAAGCCTATAGATTTTATTTTCTTTAAATTTTTATTGCTATGTTAATCACCATACATTACATCATTAGTTTTTGATGTAGTGTTCCATGATTCATTGTTTGTGCATAACACCCAGTGCTCCATGCCGAACGTGCCCTCTTTAATACCCATCACCAGGCTAACCCATTCCCCCACCTCCCTCCCCTCTAGAACCCTCAGTTTGTTTTTCAGAGTCCATCGTCTCTCATGGTTCGTCTCCCCCTCCGATTTACTCCCCTTCATTCTTCCCCTCCTGCTATCTTCTTTTTTTTTTCTTAACATATATTGCATTATTTGTTTCAGAGGTACAGATCTGTGATTCAATAGTCTTGCACAATTCACAGTGCTCACCGTAGCACATACCCTCCCCAATGTCTATCACCCAGCCACCCCCTCCCTCCCACCCCCCACCACCCCAGCAACCCTCAGTTTGTTTCCTGAGATTAAGAATTCCTCATATCAGTGAGGTCATATGATACATGTCTTTCTCTGATTGACTTATTTCACTCAGCATAACACCCTCCAGTTCTATCCATGTCGTTGCAAATGGCAAGATCTCATTCCTTTTGATGGCTGCATAATATTCCATTGTGTATATATATATATATATATATATATATATACCACCTCTTCTTTATCCATTCATCTGTCGATGGACATCTTGGCTCTTTCCATAGTTTGGCTATTGTGGATATTGCTGCTATAAACATTGGGGTGCACGTACCCCTTCAGATCCCTACATTTGTATCTTTGGGGTAAATACCCAGTAGTGCAATTGCTGGATCGTAGGGTAGCTCTATTTTCAACTTTTTGAGGAACCTCCATACTCTTTTCCACAGTAAGCCTATAGCTTTTGACTCATTTCTTCCTCTAATGTCATTTTGAAATAACTCATCAAAGAGAATCAATCCTATGTCACTCATAGAAATTAGAGAAAGATTCCACTCACAATCTTGGCAGAGAGACGGGTGATTTTTGGGTGAGGGGAGCACTGGCCAGGCAGAATTTATTATTCTTTGGGGGGAAATTAAATGAAGATCTATGCCATCTCTGATAGACGACCTATCCCCCATCTCAGCCACCAAAATCTGGACAAAACTGACCTCTCTCTGTGAGAATGAACGAAGAGAAAAAAAGACTCAGTAGTTGAATATAGGAGTAAAGATGATGATGATGATGATGGTAATAAACCACACCCTTAAGTACTACTCTGAGTACACTTAACCCTTTAACAGCTTAAGGGTTAGGGTACCAACCACTCACGAAGTCAAAAATCCAGGTGTGACTTTTGACTCTCCCAGAACTTAACTTCCAGTAGCCTACTGTTGACCAGAAGCTTTACTGATAACATAGTAGATTAGCATGTATTTTGTATGTTATATGTATTGTACACCGTATTCTCACAATAACCTAATTGTTCTTTTCTTTTTGGTATTTCTAGGCTACAATCTCAAATTGTCATGAATCTCCAAAAACTTTTCCAACACATTTGCTGAAAAAGAGTCACGTATAAGTGTTCCTGCACAGTTCAAACCCATGTTGTTCAACATCCATGATCTCATTTAATCCTTAAAAGAACTCTGGGATGAGGGCTTTAGGATACCCATCATACAAGTCACAGCTCAGAGGGTTTAGGTGAATAACCATTCAAGGGTCACAACTGGGATCCAAACCCAGGTTTGTCTAGTTCAAATGCCTGTGCTTTTATTTTACCTATGAAACAGGGAGGCTAATCTGAGAATTCAGAGAAATGTCCCCCAGGGAAAAAGTTAAGTGGGAAGTAAGGGAAATATAGTTTTGAAGTCTAATTTGCATGCTTGGTGAGAATTGAGAGAACATTGCTTTGATACGGCAGGGGCTGGCTACCACGAAAGAGAGCCACATTAAATAAGAAACAGTTCTTGGATCAAGGAACACATGACTTCCAAATTAATGAAATGCAGTAGAGGCAGGAAATGGCAGAACTGGTACTGCCCAAAATGGGAGGGGTACTTTAGAAGATGGGTTGGAAGAATGCTCCCAAGATTCAGAGGAAAAAGTAATTCAGTGAAATGAAGGGTAAAAGGAAAAGAGACATGGAATCTTTTTCAAACATTCAAAAAATAGATAATAGAATTTCCAGAGCAGATGATGAAGAAAGAAGCATAAAAATGTAAAAAAAAAAAAAAAAAAAAAAAAAAAAAAAAACCAACATTTTGCAAAGCTGAAGAAAGGCTCAAGAGAAAATTAAAATAATTCACCAAGTGCCAGAAAATATTACTGTGAGGAGGGAAGGGCGAACCCCATACATATCTTGGTAAAACTTCTGAATTTCAAAGATAACATGCTGTACTCTATATTTGAAAGTTGCTAAGGGTAAAGCTTAAGAGTTCTCATCACAAGAAAAAAAATTATAACTATGTATGGAATAAGTATAATGAGACTTACTGTAGTGATCATTTTGCAATATATACTTACAGCAACTCATTATATTGCACACCTGAAACTAATATAATGTCATGTCAATTACATGTCAATTTTTAAAACCAAAAACAGTAACAAACAAGATACAAGCATATATAGGTACTACTCAGAGAGAAGTTTGTGAAGAAAAAAGCTGATTCTCTTGTACCTGTAACACTCAATGCCAATAAAATTTGGAACCACATTTCCAGAGTTCCAACAGAAATAGGTTGTGGCTCAAGTGCAACTCAAAAAGTTTCTATCTAGGGGCGCCTGGGTGGCTCAGTTGGTTAAGCGACTGCCTTCGGCTCAGGTCATGATCCTGGAGTCCCGGGATCGAGTCCCGCATTGGGCTCCCTGCTCAGCAGGGGCTCTGCTTCTCCCTCTGACCCTCCCCCCCCTCATGTGCTCATTCTCTCTCTCAGATAAATGAATAAAATCTTTAAAAAAAAAAAGTTTCTATCTGGTCCAACATTCACAAACGATGGCAAAAGGAGGTTATTTTTAAACATGTAATGACGGGAAAGGTTTATTGGCCACCCATTCTCTAAACTATATTACTAAAAAAAATTCCCTCGAAAAGAAGTAAAAAATCAAAATAAAGAGCAAGACATAATGATTTCTGCATGACGTTGGGGGGAGACAATGATTTCTTGAACATGACACTAAAAACTCTCACCTTAAAGGAAATATTGGTAAATGGGACTACTTCACATTGAAGGACTTGGGTTTATCAGGTGATACCATTAGGAGAAAGAAATAAACGATCGATGCTCAGAGTGCAAGAAGTTGTTTACAATATACAAAACAGTCAAAGGACTCAACTTCAGAATATATAAAGGATCCTACAATCCAATAGGAAAAAGGCAGAAAACCTAAAAGAAAAATGGACGAGATTTGAATAGCCACTTAACTGCAAAGACAAATCCCAAATGGTTGAAGAATATATGAAAAGTTGCTCAACGTCATTAGTTATCTAGTATATACCAATCGATTTTACAGTGAAACACCACAACATACCCACAGAATAGCTAAAATTGAAAAAGACTGTTAGAACCGAGTGTGGTTGAGGGTGCAGAGCAACTGGAACTCATATATTTTGGGCAGAGGGAACTCAGTACAAGCACTTCAGAAACTGTTTTGCATTATCCGCTAAGGCTTAGCAGTAGGCATACCCCATAACCCAATAATTTCAACATTCTACAGAAATGTGTACATATTTGCAACAAAATCATGAGCTAGAATGTCTGTATCAGCAAAATTTCTGGTAGTCAAAAATTGGGAACAATTGAAATGTCCATCAACAGTAGAGCAGATAGGGGCACCCGGCTGGCTCAGTCCATAGAGCCTACAGCTCTTGATCTCAGGGTGGTGAGTTTGAGCCCCACATTGGGTACAGCAATTACTCAAATAAATAAACTTTAAAAAAACAAAACAAAAGGGGTGCCTGGGTGGCTCAGTCAATTAAGCATCTGCCTTTGGCTCAGGTCATGGGCCCAAAGCACTGCTTTGGGCTACCTGCTCAGTGGGGTGTCTGCTTCTCCCTCTGCCCCTCCCCCACTGCTCATGTGCTCTCTCTCTAATAAGTAAATAAAATCTTTAAAAAAATAAAAAACAAAACAGAACAAGCCAGTAGAGCAGATAAATGAAAGGATAAAGCAAATTCCATTCATATAGTGGAATACTATATGACAAGGAAAATGTCACCCAACAGCAGGTAAAAACACAGATGAACCTCACGAAAAAAAACCTGAGCAGGAAAAGGCAGCTTCAGAAGTGTACTTTTTATTTGATTCCATTTATTAAAGTTCAAAAACAGACAAAAACAAATTGATGATAATAGAAGTCAGGATAGTTGGTATCTCTGTGGGGGGGGAGAAAGCTTTGCTAGAAGGAGGTGAGACTGGTGGCCTAGCCCCTGCATCCTGTCAGCTGAACAACTGAAGATAAGTGAAAGTGGACAGGGGTCCTAGATCACAGGGTGGCTTATATTTAAGGTGACCTGGTTTGCGTGGGACAGTCTTCAATATGCCTGTTGTCTTGGCCTTCTATTGGATAGAGCATTTGTCCTGAACAAAAGTGTTCTGATCTAGATGATAAATTACATGGTCACCCCTGCTGGACCCTGTCTTCCCCAGACCTGTTCCCCTTGGGAAGTGTCCGTGTGAACCCTTATCTATTTGGTGTGCAACAGAAACAGAGGGCTCAGATCCTGCCCTGGGCTTGGAAGAATAGCAAGAACACAGGATTCAGTATGCCAATTTGAATTGGGCCACATTACTCAAAGAACACCAGTTCTCCAGCCCGGAGAAGTCCAAGCTGACTTTGGCCTGGAGGTCCCTTGGCTGAGCATGATACCAAGGAAGTAAGATCACACTTTCTGAGGAGCCCCTTAGGCTGATAGTGGTAATAAATGGAAAGTCCCTGGACTTCCCTCTCGGCAGCAGTATTTGTGATGGTTGATTTTATGTGTCATTTTAACTGGACGCAGGGATGCGCACGTAGCTGGTGAGACCTTATTTCTGGGTGTGTCTGTGAGGGTATTTCTGGAAAAGATTGCCTTTGAATCAGAAGACTGAGCAAAGAAGAGCCATACTCACCAATGTGGTTGGGCGTCATCCAATTTGTGGAGGGCCCAAACAGAACAAGAAGTAGAGGAAGGAAGGGCAGATTCTCTCTCTCTTCTTGAGCGGGGCCATACATCTTCTCCTGCAATCCTCCACCGGAGCTCCTGGTTCTCGGGCCAACTTCGGCTTCTCATATCCCGTGAATATGGTAAATTCTCATTTATGTTCAAGCTTTTGTATAGGCTGTCCCCTCTGCTGGAATGCATGTAACCCTTTTGCCTGGCCAACTGCTATGTCATTAGTGGTCTCCTCTGAAGAGTCCTTGACCATGCTCCCTACCTAAGATTTTATGAAATGCCCTTCCTACAACACCTACTACATGGGAGTCGTATGCACTTACTCCCTCGTAAACCTTTATCAGACTATGTTGTCCTTCCTTCTTTACCTGGCTTCTTCTCCAGATGATAAAATTCTTGAAAGCAGGGGTTGTGTGTGAGCAATCTACAGTTTGTGCCTCTTCAACACCTGTTCCCCCTTTTGCTAATAGCAACTCAATTTTCCCGTAGAAAAAAAAATCTCACTTTCTCTGCTGTCAGTCCATGAGACTCAAACGATCCCACTCCACAGCTCGGGGATGAATGGAGGATCCAGACCTTGTGAGTGAATGTATACCTCATGCTCATGGCCACAGAGGTGGGTTCCAGGATGGGCCCACTGAGAGAGAGTGGTGAGGTTTCTGCTGTGACTCTTAGGAATGCAAAACTCTCTTTTTGCTGGAATTGCTAATCTGAAGGATGGACACCTGGGGCTTCTGACAACCTGTGCTCTTCTTGCTTCTACATGGGGAGAGCCCACCAGAAATTTAAGGGCGGAGAGGGGAAGGCAGAGCCATAGCATAAAGCAAGATCAAATCTAGTCTAAATGAGGGCTTGGGACCCCCTTTCAAGGGCTCCTCGCAAGATATCTCAGTTCCTGCACGTGGCTTACATGCTCACTGATGGGAAAATGACAGTCAGGAATAAATTTAGGAGAGAAAAATTAAAAACTGAGTCTTACTTAGGGAGTCTATGAGTTATCTTTGATGCCCAATGCATTCCGCATTACTATTCAGTTTGCTCAGTTGCTAACCTGATGAAAACAACGGGTTGGCTAAGATGTGTGCGTGTGCATGTACTTTTAAAGCATGTACGTGATGGGAGGGTCTGTTCCTTTCCACAAAAGTCTTCATCGTGTTAGTGTTAATCAGTGGTAAATACGGGTGAGACGTGTACTGTTCGAGATCAGGGGCTTTGGAGATAAAAACGTCTGGCAGCTGGCTCTATATATTTCAGGTGTAGAATCTTAAACAATTGACTGAGCCTCTCTGAGCCTCAGTTTCTTCATATGTAAAATGGGAATAACAGTAGCTCTGCGCCGTTGCGAGAACACACGAAATGGCACCCAGTGAAGGGCGTGGCCCGGTGCCTGTTGTTGTATCATCTAGTCGAGAAAAAAGCTCACGTCTTTTTCAAAATAAACATTTTATTTAAAAATATATTTATATATATATATTTTTAAAAGAACACATGCCAACTTTGGTACTTTAGCCATTGCTTCTTTTCCTGGTAATCCACATTTCTTTCTGGTAATGTATAGTTGAGCAAGGGAGATCAATGTGAACACAACACACAGATCCCCACAGAAAAATGCATGCTGGCTTTTTTTATTTCTTTGCAAAGCACCTCTTTGGGTTTCTCCAAGGGAGGGCTTCAAGCCCCCCCTTTCCTCACTGCAGGCCCACTGGAGGGGAGCTCTAGGGAGCAGGGTGGGTTCCCTTCCTTTGGAAAACACTAGAATAACATCCAGGATCCCCACCATGATACTCCCCCTTTCCATAAACACTCAGGAGCTGTTAAACCATTTAGAGAGGCAACTCAGGTGACCAGCGTCCATGATGGGAGCTGGCGATTAAAGAAGCATGAGATGTTCAGGAGTTTGTTGGTCCTAATCCATTGGGAAAATCACCAAATCCTAGAATCAGAATCATTACTGCTATGCTGTTGACCCTAGTGAGTCCTATTACAATTTCCCTGGTAGATAGAGGATAGAGAAATTCTTCCCAGATCTTTCCCTGTCTTGAAATCGTCTTCTTGGGAATAATCTCAACCTAGCCAGCGGTCCTCTGAAAATGTCGATTCTAGAACCAAAGCCAGCTCCTTAGCACAACCTGAGCAGCTCCAGAACTATAGGACCATCTCATTCCAGGACGTGGGTTCCGCGTGTCTAGTAATATCATCTGAGAAAGAACGAGCAGTCTCGGCATCTGAACCACCCTGCTGGCTACACTTGGATTTATAGGAAAACGAAGACCCCAGACTCTTTTTACTCTGAGTTGGCTCATCCCTGAAAGCAAACCCTGTGCCCGCCCTAGTGGGCTTCCCCCTGTAAGGAATGAAGGCCTGGAGGGGAAGGCCGAGTGCTTTTCTCCTAAGGGGCGGTGGCTTACCATGGGCACCCCTCCCCCACCCCAAGGGTCCCTTTTGCATAGAGAGCTTGTTATAAGAGTCAAAGACAGGGACTAGAGAAAATAATAATAATTATAATAAAAGTTTCCTTCACCCTTCCCTGATTTTCAAGGGGCTCTGTATCCGGTAATAAAAAAAAAAAACCCAAACTCTCACAGATGTTTTAAGTGATGGGGGATACGGAGAGATTACCCAAGTACCATACTGCTGCTGTTGGATCCCAGAGACAAGAAAAAACTGACAGTGTGGGTGATAACATTTGGCAGAAAAGGGGCCCTCTGCTCTCCCTTCTGGAAAAATGAAGACCACTCCCCTCCCCCCTTTTTTTTTATCAGAGCTAAAGTGTTTCTGGTTTGAGGACTGGGAGGTTCCCAGTGTTCTTGCTTGTAGGAACCGCAGCTCCCCAGTCACGGAATCTGAACCATGGGTACTTTGTCTGGTGCGTAGTGGATGTCTGGGGATTGGTGCGCTTGGCACAGATCAGACGTCAGGGGACTGTCCATTGCAGGAGTCAACTTGATGCAGGAGCTTTCGGCCAGGTCCGCATTTGTTTCTGGAAGAGCTGATGGAGTTTAAATATATTTTGAAAAGGATTGTCTTGAATACTTGGGATAGGGTTTTTTTGTTTGTTTGTTTCTTGTTTGTTTTTTTTTTTTTTTTTTTCCAGATCAGATATAAATGTCTTTGAATGGCAAAGGCCAGCAGGGCAGACCCTTCACTATTCAGGTGGAAATTCTTTTGACTTCCCTCCCTCCCTTCCCTTCCTTCCTTCCTCCCTTCCTTTTCCTTCTTTCCTTCCTTCCTTCCTTCTTCCTTCCTTCCTTCCTTCTCTCTTTTCCTTCCTTCCTTCCTTCCATCCTTTCTTCCTCCCTCCCTCCCTCCCTCTCCTCCTTATAACAGAATGTGTGCTGTCTGGATAATATTGTTAGAAGCAGGAGTACTACTAATGAGCACTATCTTAACAAGAGCATTTGCCCAGATGCGTTTTCTGACTCTGTTGAGTAAGTTTGAACCCACGCGGCTGCAGCAACATTGGGATTAGCGGCCAACTGTGTCTGTTCGGCCTGCTTCACCACGGGAGTCCCAGGAATCTGGAGAAAACCACATGTGGCTACTTCCAGGCTCTAAGAGCATTAAGAAGCTCAAATGTGGCTGTCTTCAGAAGTCTCTATACATCTCCTAGTCATGTCCCATTGATCTCCAGAGAAGAGGACATACTTAAGAGTTTAAAAGTACTTAAAATAAAAACTCCCACTAGGAGACAGATGAATTAACATGGTCTGTCTGATCCACTGGGTGCAGCCAACTTCTCCGAGTTTCTCCCAGGTATCCCTAGTTTTATACCGTAAATGTCACATCTGATCGATGGACAGAGTGTGTGAATACGGAGCCTGTGTGAGGGGCCTGAGGCTAAGAATCCAGGGGTCTGCTCTGTGATGCGTGTGTATCAGTGCTGGTAATATCCTACAAAGGCCTCTAGGCAAACGTACAGTCCTAACAAAGTACAGTGGCTTCCTGACCAAGTCTAGTCCTTCTGCTCCAAATACCCCGAGTAGAGACCCTGCAAGTTTGTTTTCCAAAGGCAGTAAGGGGGGAGAAAATAATATACAGATCGCACAATGTGGCACATGAAAAATGTACTGACCAGCAAGCTTTGTCAAGATCCAAATAAAACGTCAACATCTGAGGGACAAACAAACATGAGGAATGTGTTAATAAGATTTTTCTTCCCCGGAGCTTCACCTTCCCAGAAGAGACTGGTATGCTTCTCTCGATTTCTGGTTCTGATGACGGACATCAAAGCAAAACGAAAAAAATGTACCATGTGGATCTCTCAAAGCACAATGCAGGTCAAGGAATGTAAAAATGGTTTTCGTGTTCCTTTGATGCTTTTCTACGAGAGACGGTATTTACCATTTCCAGCAACTAAGGGTGAAGCTGTTCTGTCTTTTCACATCCATATTCCTTGTCAAGATGAGTGCATTCATGGTGAGCAAGTGGCTGTGTGAGTCATCGGGCTGGAGCCGTTAGTCATACACAGAGAGGCAACGTGTAGTCTGTTGATGAATCAGGAACTCATAGTGAGAAAGGCCAAGTATCATTTCACAGCAAATTGGGGGCTTAAGGGCTTTTGGTATAGAATGCTCTGTAACACTGCTTTTCAAAAGACACACAAATACACATACGTGTAGACATATATATACATGTATGTATATATACATGCATATATCTACACGCATATGCATACCTACCCCATTAGATCTGCCAACTTTCTGAGTAGCAGTCCCCCCAAAACACTCTGTGTTCACACATGTTTACAAGTTAACAATGGAATGACTTCTAAATCTTTGGTTTATCAAAAAGAGAACTTCTAAAATCACAACATTTTTGGTTACCTTCTGCATAAGTGCACAGTGAATTTTTTTTTTTTTTACAAAAGAAGAACACAGTGCCTTAGTGGTTTAAATTAAAAACAACAACAACAACAACAACAACAACAAACCAACCAGCCAACCAGCAACAGCTACTTTCTACAGCATGCAACACTATGTCGTTTGAGTGTGTGGAGTCCCAGCAAAAGCAGGAGGTACTGAGGAATGCTCGCGAGACCACTGTCTTTTCTTCCTTTCCTTGTTTTCCATGTGCAACTGTGTTTCCTTTCACCGACCCAGACCTGCAATCCTCTCCCCTTGCAAATATCATTTCAGCTCTATCTTTACAAAGTAATGATTTCCAATTTCCCCAACACCACCCAAATCACTGATTGCTATAAGTCAAATGACAGCAGAATGAACTTTGGGACTGATGGGCCAAGTCACTGCTTTTTTTTCCCCAAGGACATTCTTTTGACTTTTTTTTTTTTTTTTTTTTTTGCAGCAAATGATGCATATGGAGAATGAGTTCTCCGGGAGAACATGGAGTTTTAGCTTTTTAAAATATGGCTTTATTAGGAGTATGGCAGCTTGTTAGATCTGAGGAGTCCTCCTGATGTTGGGGCAGAAAAAAGAAAGAGTTTCAAAAGATGAGCAAGAAAAGATTGGTTTCTTGAAAGAAAAGTTGGAGAAAGATAAACAGAGGTGGACCCCAAATCCCTCCCCTGCCAAAAAAAAGTTGGACCTCCATAAATCGCCATCCCGTTGTAGGAACCCATGGTATTTATTCTCGTGACACATGAAACAAGGTTTTCTAGCGCTGTCTGAATGATCCCTGGTATGGCTTGCCATCTGCTTATGGGGTCACCTCCAGTCTTGGAAACTAAAGGGGGTTGTGTTGGGGAACTTTCCATGGCAGGAGGTTTTGGGTTTAGTTTGCTTTAAGGTTCTTGGCTGTTTCCTGCTTCATAGAGACAGTGGGAGTGATCTGGCGACTGGTTGACAAGGAGGGAAATTCTCAGTGGGGTTCTGTGGATCAAATGTAGGGTCATTGTTATCCGTGACCACACAGAGTCCTGGGTCCCGGCTGGAATCACCAAAAGGGGGCAGCTTTGTGGCCCAGCTGATTTCCTTTCCCTGGGAATGGATTGGTTCTGTCCCTCTAGCCTACCTCAAGAACCTAACGGAAGTGGGACCTGACTTCTATGTTGAACGACAGAGAGGGGAGGGATGGCAAGCAGCCTCCACCATGGTCTGTCTTCCAGAAACGTCGATGGTTATGCTATTACATTCCCTGTACTCCAAAAGAGCTCCATGTCCTTTCCGCACCACATCTAATGAATCTGCGAGAGAGGCTTACGATGTGAGAATATGCCCGAACAATGCCTGAGAAAAATCAGGGGTTGCAAAAATACTGGTGTTTGAAAAGGCAGTGAAAGAATTTTTTTTTTTTTTTGGCATTCCTGATCTGAGAAAGCACATTTCTGAATGCATTGCTGAAATCATTGACAGTTACTGAATGTCGGTAAATATTACATCATATATATATATATATATGTATATATATATATATATAAAGACTCCTTTTTGCTCTCACTGATGGTCACAGAAGTCTCCACTGTTTCTTTGTAATTCTCTCCTCCTCCTCCTCCTCTTTTTGGATGATAGGAGTGATTTTGGTTGTCTGCTTTTCCCCCGTGGAATTCCCACTGGTCCCCCTTGGTGCCTCTGCCCATGCATTCTACCACTGCTGTAAGTGAAGGTCCATGGGGGAATTCAGATTGAGATCCGTGACATCCAGGAAATCAATGTTAAAGATGCTGGGGCCACCGGTGCCGAGGGAGCTAAAGCTTGGCGTGGAGCTTGGCGGAGTGAGGTCCAGCCACTCCATGGTTTCCCAAGGAGATTCGGTGAAGCTTAGCGGCAGCCCACTGCTGTCCACGGAGGAGGGGGAGAACTGAGTCTGCATCGGGGAGAGGGGGCCTGCCAAGATCTCGTGGGCGCTGAACAGGTCTTCTGCTGCCTTCCCGGAGAATCCATCCATTATCCCATCGAAAGGAGGCTCTTCGCTCCCAATTTTTAGCAGGGCGACATCGCTCACCTTCCCTAAGGGGCTCTGGGAATTTAATAAGACTTCAAGGTGCTCATCACTCTCGGTGCCGTAGTGATCAAAGGAGAGCTGGCCCCCCGAAGATGAGGGTTTGGGCAGGGCAGCTGGGGGGCTTCGGGAAGACCCGGGTATCTTGGGGACTTTTTGAAGACACGAATGATCCTCTCTAGCGTTAGCTGGCATTTCTGTTGGCAAAACAGAGTGGGGATTGTCAAACCACTTCCGGTTCTGCAATAGGGATCTTTGGGATGAAGGAGTCACGCTTACACACAAGATGGATGCGTCTCTCCGGTTATTACCCAGTCTCGTCCCTAAAGTGCCCTGTCTGTGTCCAATGCTTCTCCCTGGTCTCTCCCCAAGCCCTTTCTTTCTGGAACTTCCACTCCGGTCAGCAACCTCGCAAAGCAGGTTCCTTTACCTGCTCCTTCACTGACACCTGGCTGTCCCCCGAGGACACTGCATCCTCCTCACGCCCGCAGTGGGGGCTCATTTACGTGGGAGCCGGAAGAGGAGTCATGGGGTGCCACGCCATTGTCACTTTCCGATTGTCACTCCAACCTATGGACTCTACTACTTTCTCCCTCCATCAGCCCCCTGGGCTCTCACTTCTTTCTCTGTCAGGCTGATAGTCTCTGCTCCACGGTTAGAGTTACTGTCTTATAAATATCCTCAATCCCCTTGCTCTGTTCTCCTTGCACCGCACTCCCTTGGCAAAACCCCACACCCAGGGGCACCCGGGTGGCTCAGTCGGTTAAGCGTCTGCCTTCAGCTCAGGTCATGTTCCCAGGGTCCTGGGATCGAGCCCCGAGTCAGGCTCCCTGCTCAGTGAGGAGCCCGCTTCTCTCTCTCCATCCGCCTCTCTCTTCACTCATGCTCCCTCCCGCTCCTTCTCTCTCAAATAAATAAAATCTTAAAAAAAACAAACACAAAAAACCCACACCTGGGTGAATCGTGGTTGCAAGAGAAAAAAATGATACAATGGAGCTGACTGGTCTCACTTTAGATTTATGGTAACAGACCTACCGATGGCACTTAATACAGCCTAGCCTCCTACTGTGTTTCTCCGGAAAATTCATTCGTGATTGATTTAGAACTGCCCTCAAATGATTCTTCTGTCCTCAAATCTCCTGTGCTCCCCTTCTGAACCCTTACCTTTGCTGACCTGGCCATATAGTTCGTTAAAAATATCAGGGTGTGTTGGGGCGCCTGGGTGGCTCAGTCGGTTGGGAGTCCGACTCTTGGTTTCAGCTCAGGCCCTGATCTCGGGGTCGTGAGATGGGGCCCCGGGTCGGGCTCTGCCCTCGGCGGGGAGTCTGCTTGTCCCTCACCCTCTCCCTCTGCACCTCTCCCTACTCTCTCTCTCCCCCCAAAATAAACAAAATCTTTAAAGCCTGTTGTCCATTCTGCGTTACCAGACTCTAAGCTCCACAAAGGTGGGGACTTTGTCAGGTGCAGCACTGAGCCCAGTACAATGCCTGGCCACTCCTTCTCTGAACTTTCAAGGTTGTTATCGAAAGGCTCAGACCTGAGGGTTTTGGTTTTTTTTGTTTTTTGTTTTTTTCTATCTACATGTTCTCTTTACATGATCTTATTCATCTGTGTGGTTTCAGATTCTGGGCACATACTATGTAATTTTGAAAAAAATAAACGAATGACTAAAAAGGAGGTGAAAAGAACATGTTGGTCTTTTTTTTTTTTTTTTTTGGTTGCAAGCTGGAATGACATCTAAGCATGAATGGACCATCCAGCGGCAGATCAGTAATTGAATTTCATTTTGAGTAGGTAGCACAAAACTTGCTTTGTCTGCTCTCTTCTTATTATTATTTAAGAGGATAGGGACATTGGGATTAGAAAGGCAAAGAGGAACGGATTTGAAGGGAAAACACTTAGGGAAACAGGGACCGAGTTGAGGACACCAACTGATAAAATGATTGGCGAGAACAAAGACACAAATGTAGGGACCCGAAGGGGTACGTGCACCCCAATGTTTATAGCAGCAATGTCCACAATAGCCAAACTGTGGAAAGAGCCAAGATGTCCATCGACAGATGAATGGATAAAGAAGAAGTGGTATATATACACAATGGAATATTATGCAGCCATCAAAAGGAATGAGATCTTGCCATTTGCAACGACGTGGATGGAACTGGAGGGTCTTATGCTGAGTGAAATAAGTCAATCAGAGAAAGACATGTATCACATGACCTCACTGATATGAGGAATTCCGAATCTCAGGATAAAAAAAAAAAAAAAAAAAAAAAAAAAAAAAAAAAAAAAAAAAAGTGGCTGGGTGATAGACATTGGGGAAGGTATGTGCTACGGTGAGTACTGTGAATTGTGCAAGACTGTTGAATCACAGATCTGTACTTCTGAAACAAATAACGCAACATATTTTAAGAAAAAAGAAAAAGAAGAAGATAACAGGAGGGGAAGAATGAAGGGGAGTAAGTCAGAGGGGGAGAGGAACCATGAGAGATGATGGACTCTGAGAAACACACTGAGGGTTCTAGAGGGGAGGGGGTGGGGGGATGGGTTAGCCTGGTGATGGGTATTAAAGAGGGCACGTTCTGCGTGGAAAAAAAAATGTTGGTGAGAAAGCTGCTAGGGACAGAGGGACAGAGTCAGGGAGGAATCACCCACTGGGCCTTCTTACATCTGCTCCAGCGGGGACAGCGAGCTCACAAGAAGTGACACTTGACCCCCTCATGGCTTTTGGGTCTGACTTCCCGTGAGCACCTGACCTTGGTCCTAAGGGTTCACTCCCCAGAGCACAAGCAGTTGCAGAGTATCCCCAGGGCAGTCTTACCTCCACTTTCAATGAGGACATCTAGGAGCTCATCCATCTGTTGACTCCGAGTCATTTGCTGTTGCAAATTAAGCAGAGGAGAACGGACAGGTGAGAAGGTTGGCCACCTCTTCTGTGGGAGATCGTTAGAAGCAGCACTACAGATTTTTTGAACTAGGTTTGGTTTAGGTGGGTTTTTTTCCTTAATTGCAGTAAAATACACACTACATAGAATTTACCGTCTTCATCATTTTTAAGCATACGGTCCAGTGACATTAAGTACATTATGTTCACATTATTGCGTGACTGTCCCCACCATCCATCTCCAGAACTTTTTCATCTACCCCAACTGCAATGCTGTCCCCATGAAACGTGAACTCCCCATCCTCCCCGCCGAGCCCCCGACGATTTCCATTCTGCTTTCTGTTCCCATGAATCGGGCAACTCTAGAGACCTCACAGAAGTGGATTCACACAGTGTATTTCCTTTTATTACTGGTTTACTTCACTCAGTATAATATCCTCCGGGGTTCATCCATGTTGCGACGTGTGTCAGAATCTCTTTCCTTGTTAAGACTGACTAGTATTGGGGCACCTGGGTGCCTCAGTCGCTTAAGCATCTGCCTTCAGCTCAGGTCATGATCTTGGGGTCCTGGGATTGAGCCCCACGTTGGGCTCCCTGCTCAGCGGGGAATCTGCTTCTCCCTCTCCCTCTGCCCCTCCCCCCGGCTTGTGCGAGTGCTCTCTCTCTCTCTCAAATGAATAAATAAATCATCTTAAAAAAAAGACCGACTAGTGTTAATTGTATGTATTCACCACATTTTGGTTAACCATTCATCCATGCGCGGCCACTTGGGTTGCTTCCACTGTTTGTGAATAATGCTGCTGTGAGCAAGACTATAAATGGCTGACTGCACGACTAAAGCTCAGTGTTCACCTCAGATGGGAAAACTCCTGAACGAAACAAGAGAAGGCAGGGAGAAGGCAGAGTGCTCCCCAGGAGAGTCCTTCAGGGTGAGCTCGGTGGAGTGGCTTCCATCCCAAGAACAGGGCTTCTTATTACAGAGAGTACAGCCATTTTACTCACTCTGAAGCCACTTGGATCTGCCTCCCATGTGGGGGCTGTGGTTGTGGCCCCAGCACGTGGCTCAGGCTTTCCGGGTTCCTCACTGCAAGAGCCCTGTGGCACCTGTTGATGCTCGTAGGGTAGACACCCCTTCCCTCTGGCTCATCTGAGTTTTACGGTAGAGTCTCGTTCATGGATATCCACTTGGCTTGACCTTCTTCTTTTCTTTTGAAACCACAAAGGATCCGTGGATGCTTACAGATACCAGGGGCAGAAAATGGGGAGGACAGGGGCCCGTACCTCTCTCACTCCCTTGAGAGCCCATTCCCAATACACAAAGGCATCAATAATCAATATGATGGGAGCACTGCTCAGAGAATGAGCCACCTACCAGTCCAGAAGGCATCAGATGTCCACAGGGTCTGGCAGGTAATGTAAAAGAGCCGAATAGAGAGCAAGAGAGAGGGGTAGAATGTAGACCCCACACTGTGGTTCTAGGAGGCTGTGGATACTCTGTTTCAGGCAACTGTCCGCTCCCAGAATTGTGGCTCCACCATTGAGAGATCCTCTGATTTTTCAGGAATTAGAAAGCCCACTTTTCGCCTAAAATCTCCTGACATTTAGAAATACTCTTTAAGCCACGTGAGACCTAGCTGCAAGCTGATTTTGATCTGGGGGATGCCAGTGTGCAAAAGTTGACGTAGCTCTTCCTTGCGAGGTTGGGCACATGCAGAGGGCCTTCTGATATCTTATCCAAGCTCAGACCATTTGAAATATACGATCATTCACTGCTTTCCTTTCTTTGGAGTTTACTTTTTATTTGGAACATTTCCCACCGTAAATGATAGCAAGGCATACAAGGGACCTCCATGATCATGGTCATCAATACTTTGGCTGGATCACTAAATTCTGAAACTAACAAGAACCTTATACAAAGTATCACTTTAAACAAAGTATCACCTTATACAAATTATCACCCTGGCAACCGCTCTCCTCTATTTGAGTACCTACCCCCTGCCTGGACAAGGTAGTAAGTGCTACACTCTCTAGAATCCTTACAAAGTAGATATGGACCCTATTCCACATAAGAGACGTTGAGCACTTGTCCAACCTTAGTGACAATTGTGGCTGGCTAGTGACATTAAATAAAGGCACCTGGGTGCCCAGCCCAACCTCTTCTCCGCCTGCCTCACACACCAGCTATGTACACCCAACACCTTTCTGCAATTAGCGACTAGACACTTGGCCCATTCTCATTGAGGGGCTCCCGATGCACTCAATGTCAGCATCTACAGACTGCATGAAGGTGGATGATGAAAAAAAAAAAATCCGTTTAGGCAACCTGTTTCCCTACAGAGAACACATCTTGCAAAGTTACCTGCTTTACGGCATCTTCATAGGACGGAGGCTGGGTTATCTCTGGAACTGCTGAAGTTGACTTGGAAAAAGTTGGGGATGGAATGGAAAACTTTGGCCCTGTCTTCTCAGAAGAAGAGTGTAAACCAGCCATCTGTGGGGGCACAGCACAGAGAAAGTCAGAGTCAGCTCGTGGGATCAGAAACGGTACGGCTTCCATGTTACAAACTCCAGGCTTGAGTTTGGAAAAACTGATTTGAGGGGGGACGAAAAAGAGCTAGGGTTTAGAAACAACGCCAGTGTATTGACAGTAGGACACATCACGGGCATCCTATTGACAATAGTACATATCGTTGGCAAATCACGGGCATATTGTAGTATGTGTCTGGAGGCATGTTAGGATGGGAACCTTGCTGATTCATTTTCCCCTCTAGGATGAACCCTGTTCGGTTAGGAGAAAAGCAAATAAAGTAAGAGTCCAGTCCAATATGAAAAAGTCCATCACCCCAGGAATTCCCAGGGTACTTTACCCTCACTGCCCACCCCCCACCCCGGGGAGGCGTTTCTTTCCTAATTGGGTGCGTTTGCAGAGAGATGAAGCCACCGCTTGGGTATCTCTTTAGGAACCAGCCTCATGTATTGTGAGCATTCTATGGAATGCCAGGGCCATTTCAGGGTCTCTGTCCCCAAAGGACGCCCTGCCTCTCCTTGTGGCAAGCAGCGCTTCTGTGTCATGGCCCTCTTGTTGGTCTCCTTCTAATCACCTCTTCGTTAGTCCTTGGAACTCCCCATATCCTGGCTCCCTCCCATCCCTGATTTCCACCTGCTGGGATGTACCACTTTTCCTTTTTCCACCGAGAGACTGCACCATGACTCGAACTCTCTGCACCTTTCTAGACCTTTCTAGACCCTTCCACCTTAACACTCTTTTTTGAGTGTTATTTCCCCACGTGCCTCTATTCCAATCTTGGACTCCACGGAAACCGGTGTGTTTGCCGTGTTGTTTCACAAACAGACCACACTCATGTTAGTCCTCATGATTCCCAGGATGACCCCGGGGCAATGGCTCCTCAGTACACCCTGATTTCTATCTGTACATCCATGCCAGTCTGTTTCCAGTGGATTTTTTTTTTTTATCTAAAATGTCACTGATTTCTGCCTTTGGACCTCCTCATTTGGGGGACGGGGCCACAGAAGAGGGAAAGAGGCCAAGTTTAAACCTTTTTCCAGGCGCCTACCTTTTGCTGGACCCCTGGGCTTTTGGGACGAGGGGTGCCCCCAGCACCATGACTGCTGTCTGCCTGGGCTCCAGGGAAAGGGGGGTGGAGGCCGGAGGACTGGGGAGAGAAGCTTGCAGGATGGCTCTCATGCCCTGAGTTCTGGAAGGAAGAAATGACCAATGAGGTGGCCTCCAGCAGCACACTTGAGAGCTTTGGCTGAGACTCCTGGTCCCTGCCCTGGTGTCTTATCTTTTCAACTCTCCCTAAATCCCATTATCAAAGTCTCAAATCTGGCTTTGTACACATCACCCATTGCTCAAAAACCTTCCATGGCTCCCATGCATCCACAGCATAAGGTCTCCACTGTAACCAGTGTTCAAGATGCTCCAGGCCAGTTACCATTTCCTTCAAAAGCTTGTATTCTATTAACTTGCCTCAGCATGCCCTGCACATTGTACCTCCCTATCTTTTCCCACATGGAATGTTCTTTTACTGACTCTCATTTTTTAATGCTATGTTTCTCGTGGAGTCTAACCCCTTTGCAAAACCTTCCTGGACCGGCCTCCACCCCCCCCCAAAAAAAAGACCTTCCTGGACCTTCCTAGCCCTTCATGACCAATCTGCTTCCCCCCACCTTCCCGAACACTTTGTGCAGCACTTGATACCAGAAGCACTGATCAGGCATGTTATTCTATATTGCTCTTTATCTTTTTTATCAGGTAATTGATCATGTCCTCAAAGAGTGCTTTGTAAACTATGAACCACTGCATGAATGTTAGTTCTTCTTGAGAGTATCCATGTCGTCAGAATGGTCTTAAGGTCCAGATCTGTGTTTCAAGAACTATTTTTACCTTTGTTGCCTAGGACACCGTGCACTAGTAAATGTTGTCAACAGAGATGACAATCCATGTGACGTCCCAGCCCCTCCCAGAGTGTCCACTCAGAAGTGGGCATCATTCACTTGAATGTGCTATTTGGGGGTGTGTAAAATCATATTCCCATTACCTATGGCCATACCCCATACTCCCAGGGTAGAGAACATTTCAGTGGGAAAAGGGCATGCATTTTAGCATCAGATGACCCTGGGTTCCTGTGACCCTGCGCTCCTGGGTTAACCTCCTTGGGCTTCATTTTCTTCTGTGTCAAGTAAAGAATAAAGAATTGGAGCTCATAAGGTTGTGACAATTAACGAGATTACTCAGAGGCATGCCTCTTAATACTGGGCACGTGGCAGGATCCAATCATGTGGATTTTCTTCCTATTTTCCTTTCTCATAAGGTAGATTTCAGGACTTCTGATGATGTAATTTTCTTTCTCAGCCTTAGGTAGATTTTCCTAATGATTTTTTAGCTTTGTGGACAAGGAAAGTCTCTGATGATCACCTTGGTCGCGTCTTTGAACTAGTTACTGCCGTAAGCTCTCTCCCTACAACCACCTCTCATTCAGCTCCAACCACACTGGTCTTCCTTCTGATCCCTGAATATTACACACACAACTCCCACCTCAGGGCCCTTGCTCTTGCTATTCTTCCTTTGCCTGCAATGCCTTCACCCCAAATATTCATGAGGCTTGCTCCCTTATCTCTTTCAAAGATTTGCTTAAATGGCCCCAGACCTTTGACTTAAAAGTTGCAAACTTGCAAATGCTCCATCACCATGCCTCCCTGCTTTTTCTCCATAACATCTATCATCCTTTAGGGGCGCTTGGGTGGCTCAGTCGGTTAAGCATCTGCCTTCGGCTCACTTGGGCTCGTGATACCCGGGTCCTGGGATCGAGCCCCACATGGGGCTCCCTGCCCTCCTTCTCCCCCACTGCTTGCGCTCTCTCTAGCTACGTCTCTTTCTCTCTCAAATAAATAAAATCTTAAAAAAAATCTATCATCTTCTGATACATGATATATTTTACGTGTTTACTTTATTTACTGTCTGTCTTCCCATGAGAATAGGGATTTTTGTTTGGTTAGTTCATCCCTCATCCCCAGAGACCAGAACAGGGTCTGACACACATAGTAGTGTTCGGAAAATATTTGCACTATGTAGACCATTACACGGACAGAATAGTAAGGTCTGGTAACTTCCCTTTGGCTCTCTTGATGAATTGGTTTGGCCTGTGGTGAGGTTTTATGCTGAGGAGTCCTGAAAAGGGGATTGGCAATCTGACCCACCACCTGTTTTTGTCTGTTTGTTTGTTTGTTTGTTTAAGATTTCATTTATTTATTAGAGAGAGAGAGAGAGCACAAGCAAGGGGAGCAGCAAGCAGAGGGAGAGGGAGTAGCAGGCTCCCCGCTGAGCAGGGAGCCCGACACGGGTCTCAATCCCAGGACCCCAAGATCATGACCTGAACCAAAGGCAGATGCCCAACTGACTGAGCCACCCAGGCGCCCCCACTACCTGTTTTTATAACTAAAGTTCTACTGGAGCCCAGCCTTGTGAATTCCTTTACAAGTTGTGGACGTCCGCGTTCAGGATACAAGGGTGCCCACTGAGTAGCTGTGACACAGGCCCATCCGACCCACGAGGACAGAACATTGATTATCCAGCCTTTCACACGCAGATTTTGCTAACCTCAATCTCGGAGAAGAGAGTCTCTGGTCTCCGGTGAAGACCAGAGGTTGCTTCTGGGCTTCTGGTAAACCCTACCCATTCAAACTTCAGCTCTTGGGCCTTTGCCAGCCACACCCCACTTCTGGAAAGCGGGGTGCTACGGGGGAGCCTGAGGCGGGGAGTTGTTACCTGCGCAGTATGCGCAGCGCATACCTGGTTGCTGGCAGGTGAGGAGATCCTGTGCCCTTCCCCTTGGGCACCCGAAGAGGAGGGGAGGAAGTAATGGTTGTTGGGGGATGGGGGCAAGCTGATGTGCTGCGGGCTTTTGACAGCGCCCAGCGGCGAGTGCTGAGGGGAGCACTGGGGGCTGAGAAACGTGGACGGCAGCGCGTCGCTGGGGCCCGAGGCCAGCTCGGCGCACGGAGCGGACCCCGGGGGCCGGCGCCCCGCCGCTTCGCAGGCCTGCGCTCGGCCCTCTGAGCTGAGGCCCTGTCTCTTCCCAGGTCTCTGCTGGGGCGTGAAGGGACAACTGGACGCGGCGTCCTCCTGCTTGACGGGGACGGCCAAGAAGGGCGGCGGCTTCTCAGGGCAGGTGCTCCTCTTCTGCTTCTGCAGCTGCAGCCTCAGCTCCTCCACGTGGCGCTGCTCCTGCTGGAGCTTCCAGGTGAGCTCGTTGATCACCTTCTGCTTCTCCACCAGCATCTTGTCCTTCTCGGAGTCCAGCCCGTCCAGCTCGGGGCCAAGGGAGCCCCCGTTCAGGCTGCTCAGGAGGCTCTCGTCGGCGCACGCGGGGAGCGGGGACGGGTGCAGGCAGAGAGACGGGGACGCATCGTTGAAGGGGTCGGGCAGGGACCCCGCCGCCGACAGGTCGGAGGAGGCGGGCGAGATCGGGGGGCTGGAGCTGGTGCTGCCGAAGTGGTAGAAGCCGTTGGATAAGGCGCCGGTGGACGGGGAGGACTGGTAGCCGGGCAGCGCGCTGCTGGGCGTCACGGGGAAAGTGACCGTCGTGATGTCCCCGAAGTTAGCCAGGGGGGTCCCCGAACAGTCCTGGAAGGGCCGCAGACGGTCCATGAGGGCCGTCTTGGTGCCTGACACCGGCAGACCCCGGATTCGAAGCTGCTGTCTTAATTCGGAGACCTACAGAAACCAGGGCGTGGTTAGTGTGCCGGTTAAGGACAATCTCTAAGAATGAATGAATGAATGAATGAATGAATAAATAAATAAATTATTACGTTCGCTTTAAAACACCACACGTGGAATTTTACATCCGCTTTTCTATGACTTGCTTACAATCCCCTCCCCTTCCCTTGGTATCAATAGGCTTTTGCACCATGCTTTTTTTTTTTTTTTCCATGATCCCAGAATCCTAGAAAGGCATAGCCCACATGAACCATAGAGGCCACCTACTCTGCTAGCTTCCAGCCCCCACCCTGGTCCTCGCCCCATTCTACAGATGAGAAGACTGATCTCTGCCCAGGTTTAGCCATCAGCTGGCAATCAGCCCAAAGCACAATGAGACTCCAGGTCTTCTGCTCCTAGGTCACCGCTCTCCCTGCCAGGCTCTCTCTGTCCTTGGTTCTCCAACTTGAGCAGGTGCATTTTTAACAGATTCCCAGGGGATGCTGATGCACTGGTCCCCGGACCAGGTTTTGAGAACCATGGTTCTACATTAACACTTATGTCCTTTTTTTTTTTTTTTAAGATTTATTTATTTTAGAGAGAGAGTGAGCCTGAGCATGGGGAGGGGCAAAGGGAGAGAGAATCTTAAGTAGATTCCCTGCTGAGCATGGAGCCCGACACGGGGCTTGATCCCACCACCCCAAGATCACGACCTGAGCCGAAATCAAGAGTCAGAGGCTCAACAGACTGAGCCGCCCAGGCACCCCACATACGTCCTAATTTTAATAACTGGCTAGATGATAGTCATATACCGAGGGAGACTGTGCTGGGATAAGACCATCAGTTCAAATCCCGATCTTGCCTCTTACTAGCTCAGAGATCACTCCGTGCCTTGGTTCCCCTTCTGTAAAATGGAGACAGTCATAGCGACCTTATGTGTTTTTGTGAGGACTGAAATGGCTTAACATTTGTTAAGTGCTTGGAATAGTGTCTAGCAAATGGTTAGTGTGGTGTAAGAGTTTGCCATTATTATGGTGATTCACGTGTGATAATTTCATCCTGCATTTTTTACAATGTTCATAAATGATAAGCTGCAGATATCTAAAAATATGGGAACTAAATTAACAATCATGACTATGAATGATGGAATACCTGAATCCATTAAAGCTGATGTTATATACAATAATGAATAATTATTTATGGTATATTATTTTTTCTTGATTTTTAAAATTTGAGAGAGAGAGAAAGAGAGAGAGAGAGAGAGAGAGAGCACGAGCTGGGAGGGACAAAGGGAGAATGGCAAGCAGATTCCCTGCTGAGCAAGGAGCCGGATGCAGGACTCGATCCCAGGACCCTGAGATCATGACCTGAGCGGAAGTCAGACACTCAACCAACAGAACAACCCAGGTGCCCCCCCCCCGTTTTTGGTATATTAATAAATGAAAAACAGTTTGAATTGTTTGATTCTATTTTTCTAAGAATTATATAAATTTGTATGTATGTGTGTGTATATTTAAACCTATGCTTGCTGATGAAAATATGTGGATAAAGATAGACTAAAATGTTAACAATGGTTCTCCTTATCTCTAACATCCTAAATATTTCACATAAGATATTACTTTTGTAATTAAAACAAGAAACATTAAATATCTAAGTGTCAATAATCCCATAAAATAGCTCGAAGAACAAATATTCTTCTGATATTCTGTAGGGAAAGATCTTTTGAGCCTAAAAGCAAAGAAAGCAACTTTAAAAATACGACAAAAATAAAAAAACCCTCTAAGTCAAAAACACCAAAAAGAAAATGCAAATGCAGATAGCAGTCTCAGACAAAAATAATTGCAGGACAAATAATAAGGTATTAGTAAGCTCCCTGTACTAAGTGTGCTTTAACAAACCCCCAAAATAAACCAACACCCCAAAATAGGTAATGGGCATGGTTCAACTCTTCACAAACAAAAGATACATTTTTATTTATTTATTTGAGAGAGAGCAAGACAGAGGGAGAGCATGAGCAGGGGAGAGGAGCAGAGGGAGAGAGGGAGAAGCAGACTCCCCGCTGAGCAGGGAGCCCCATGCGGGGCTCGAGCCCAGGATCCTGGGATCATGACCTGAACTGGAGGAAGACGCTTCACTGACTGAGCCACCCAAGTGCCCACAAAAGACACATTTTTTTAAAAAATGGCAATAAGAGACATGTACCAGCATTAGTAATCCAAATAAAATAAATACGGACATATTTTTGCATTCGTGAAATTGACAAAGGAATTAATAACACTTTGTGTTAATGAAGTAGCAGCAAAAAAAAGCAAATAAAAATGTTTTTTTTTACAGAAAGTTCCTTAATGCCTTGCTATTCCAAGGGTGGTCCTTGGACCAACAGCTCCAAGGGCATCCAGGAGCATGTTAGGAATGCAGACACTCAGGCCCCCTCCCCACACCTACTGAATCAGAACCTGTATTTTACCCAGAGCCCCAGGTGATCCAGTGTGTATATTCATGCTTGATAAATGTTGCCACAGCGCAATGCTTCTGGCAGTAGATTGGCACAAACGTTCAGGACAGAAATTTTTACAATATGTATTCTTTGGCAAGAACTTTAGTATTTTTTTTTTTTTTTAAGTAGGCTCCATGCTCAACACAGGGCTTGAACTCACAACTCTGAGATCAAGACCTGAGGTCAAGAGTCAGATGCTCTACCGACTGAGCCACCCAGGCACCCCAGGCAAGAACTTTAAAAAATGTTAATATGTTTTGGTTCAGGAATTCTACTCCCAGGACAGTCATTGGATACATTAATAAATTTATGTACAAATTATATTTTTAATAGCAAAAATTTGGAAGCAAGTTAAGTGTCTGACACAGGACTGTTAACTAGGTGGCAGAATGATACGCTATGAAAAATAAAAATTCTGGGACACCTGGGTGGCTCAGTCGGTTAAACATCTGCCTTCGGCTCAGGTCATGATCCCAGGGTCCTGGGATCGAGCTCCACATCGGGCTCCCTGCTCAGCGGGGAGCCTGCTTCTCCCTCTCCCACTCCCCCTGCTTGTGTTCCCTCTCTCACTGTGTCTCTCTCTGTCAAATAAATAAATAAAATCTTTTAAAAAAATAAAAATTGTATTGAATATTGCAAGTTATGGAAAATGCTTATGATATGTTAACCAAAAAAGCATGTCAGAAATTCATGCTCACAGGATTACGTTACAGCAATAATTAAAAAAATTTTTTCAACAATAATTTTGAAAACAGGTCCACCTGTATTTTAAGTTTATAGGGAAATAAAATCTGCAATGTTATCTGTGGGTCAATTATCTTTTAAAATACTCTTTATTTCTACCTGCACTATCCTGTCTCAACAGTAAATAATTAATTTTATAATCATTTAAAGGGTATTTTAAAAGGATTACAAGAACTCACACTATTGCAAGTGGTACCACCCCCCCCATCTTTCTGGCATTGTTTTATCTTTTTTTTTTTCTTTCCAGATTTGCTGGTTTGAAAAAGTACAGAATAGCAAGTCATTATTGTTTTAACTTTGAATTACTTAAAATTAATGAGTTCTACATTTATTTTTAGAATCTGTTCTGGCACTGAATATTTTAAACTACATCATTAAATAATGCAGCTCATATGCCGAAATAACACAAATACTTGTTGCGTTCATGTACCTTACATTTCGGAGTATTATGCTGTGTGGGCTTGCTTGGGACAAAGGTTTGTATACACCTCTTTCCTATACTCAGTGATGTTTTAATTGCTGATCACTCTTTCAACCATGTGTTATGGAGATGTCTATCATACACAAAAGTTGATGAAAAAGTATAATGAACCTCATGTACCCATCAACCAGCGTCAACAATGATTCATCCATGCCCAATCCTGATTCATTTATACCCTAAACCACTTCCACTATATTTCCTAAATTATTCTGAAGCAACTCATATAATGAGATTTGTAAATATTCTGATATCTTTCTCTAAAAGGTAAGTGCATTTTATAAAAAACACCAATAAAAGACCATTATCACATCCAAAACACCTGAACAACTATTTCTTAATATCCATCATATTTTCCCAGTTTTTAAATTTCCCATTATTTTCTCTGTCTCTCTCTCTCTCATGCTGTCATGCTCTCTGGCTCTCCAGTTTCTTAGAAACAAGAAAAAAAATCCATATACTGGATTAGCAAAAGAAGAAAAAACAAAACAAAACATATACTGTGATGTTACCATGTATAACTTTAAAAAAAAGATTTATTTATTTATTTGAGAGAGAGAGAGTGAGCAGGAGCGGGGGGCTGGGGCAGAGGGAGAGGGAGACTCTCCAGCAGGCTCCCTGCTGAGTGCAGAGCCCGACACAGGGCTCAATCTCACAACCCCGAGATCATGACCCTGAGCTCAAACTAAGAGTGTTGGATGCTTAACCAACTATGTCCCCCAGGTGCCCTCCATGTGTAAGTTCTTAATAAGAAATCAAACTTTTTTCCCAGTGCTTTTCCCCTTTTACTCCTAATCAGCAAAACATGAGCGTTTTGGGAGAACATCTACCTTCGATACCTTATCTTTCTGATGACCTGTTTTAAGGGTCACCTTCATTAATTCCTCCTGTTTCTTCCTTTTCCAAGGTATGGTTATATCACCTGCTTCCTTTATTCCTCTCCTCACCTCCTTCACTTCCCACTCTTTCCAACTGCCCTCCTTCCGTCTCTTTCGGTGTTGTGGCTTCAACCCACCCCGCTATGCAAACGATTCCAAAATTTCTGTGCCCAGCCTGACAACTAGGTCGGCGTGTCTCTAACTGCATGGAAACTGGCTAGCTTTTTCCTCTTGGTTGTCCTGGTGGTAGCTGTGGCTCAATTTCCCCAAACTGAATGCACCTGCCAACATCCCTTTGGATCAGCTCCCCATTTTACCCTCCCAGTTTCTGCCCCTGGTGTCACGATCCTAGGTGACACCTCTCCCCATACACCCCGTGGTCAAGTCCAATTAAGGTTTCTCCTTCTCCATCCTCCTTTCGAATGACAGTAGCAAAACCCTTCAGGTCACTCAATTAAAAGAAGAACTACGCTCCAATCCAGTAATTACACTACCGGATATTTACTAAAAAAATACAAAAACAAGAATTCAAAGGCATACATGCACCCCTATATTTATAGCAGCATTATTTACAATAGCCAAATTATGGAAGCCGCCCAAGTGCCCATTGATAGATGAATGGAAAAAGAAGATGTGGTGTGTATACAGTGGAATATTACTCAGCCATAAAAAAGAACTAAACCTCGCCATTTGCAACCGCATGGATGGAGCTAGAGGCTATTATGCTAAGCGAAATAAGTCAGCCAGAGAAAGACAAATACCATGTGATTTCATTCATATGTGGAATTTAAGAAACAAACAAGCAAAGGGAAAAAAAGAAAGAGAGAGAGAGAGAGACAAACCAAGGACAGACTTTTAATCACAAAGAACAAACTGATAGTCACCAGAGGGGAGGTGGCGGGGCGATGGGAGAAATATGTGATAGGGATCAAGGAGTGCACTTGTGATGAACTCTGAGTTTTGTACAGAACTGTCGAATCACCATATTGCACACCTGAAACTAATATAACACTGCATGTTAACTATAATGGAATTTAAAATAAAATAAAAAATGAAACAAAAATATCACTCACTTAATTCCAAACCCCAGTTTTGTCATCTATAGGCTGGTTAACTTGCATAGCATTTGGTCTCTTTTTCTGGGGGTGGGGGTTAAGCAAGACATTTATTCACTTGGTATATGATCTTAGTGCACTGTGTGCCTATAATATAAACCATAAACTCACAACTGATCAACACTCAAACTTGACAATGTGCAACCCATGTAGGGATGTGAGGTTGATGTGATAAACGTCATATGTCTCCCAAATATAACTCCAGACTTCCTACTTTAACTTCTTAAAATACACCAATCAATGTTACCAGAGAGACTAAAACCAAATCCTATGAATTTACCAAACTTATTTATTCTGTAAAGATTCTTAGGCTTCTACAGAAGGAGATGAAGGTCTATTTTTAGATGTCAGCATTCTGGATTGACTTGTGGGCTCTGGCAACATAGGACAAAGTTGTCAAATGAACAGATGAAATTGGGACGGCTTCTCCAAGTGGGGGAGAAAATGTAGAGATAAAAGGATCTCTTTTACATGTTAACCTATGTCCTGATAGAACCAACATATTTCTCCCACTTTTCTCACCTGAGCTATCAGGGTTGGTGTTAGGTTTATCAACAGTATCTTTCTTCTAGGGGAACCTGGGTGGCTCGGTTGTTTAAGCGTCTGACTTCGGCTCAGGTCATCTCAGGGTCCTGGGATCGAGCGCCGCCTCAGGCTCCCTACTCAGCAGGGAGTCTGCTTCTCCCTCTGCTCCTCCCCCCACTCATGCTCTCTCTCAAATAAATAAATAAAATCTTAAAAAAAACCCAATATCTTTGTTCTGTACAGCAAACCATTTTATAGCATTCATGATAAAGATAAATATCAAAAATATCTAGCATGATAATGAGTCATATGCCTTATTCATTTAGCATCTTTGAGGTCCTGATTTTTATATTCACATGTAAAACCTATCTTGCAGGGTGAAAATGGAAGCAAATCTATACAGGATGGTCAACTGATAGTTTACACTCAGAAACTGGCAGCTGTGACCCCCATCATTTCCTAGTACCCCCGCTAATTTATTATTATATACCGAACCAGCCAATCATTCTGAACATGTGCACATGGAGGAGACCATCTTTGGAGGCTCTGCCAGACGGCACATCACATCTAGACTATGCTGTCTGGGGTCTAGGCAACTACCTGACCCCGGGCTCCCATTCTAAGGTAGATTACTTTTTAAAAAATCTTTTTTTTTTTTTTTTTCAATGCAGGGCTTGAACTCATAACCTTGAGATTAAGACCTGAGCTGAGATCACGGGTCAGATGCTTCACCCACTGAGCCAGCCAGGAGCATCTGAAAAATCTTTTTTATTCTGGTTAAAGATGTACGGCATGAAATGTACCATCCAATCACTTTTAAATATGCAGTTCAGTGGAATTAGTGCATTCACACTCTTGTGCAAACAACACCACCATCTGTCTCCAGAACATTTTCCTCATTGCGAGCAGAACCTATGTACCCTTTACACACTAACACCCCATTTCTCCTCTGCCAAGCCCCTGGCAAGCACCCTTCTACTTTCTGTCTTTGAACTTCTCTAGGTCCCTCATACAAGTAGACTCAGAATAGTTGTCCCTTTGTGCCTGGCTTACTTCATTTAGCATATTGTTGTCTGGGTGAGAGGACCTAATTTTATACCTTCATGGATTTATGACCTGGGGAGTGAAGGGTGGGTGACCCGTTACCAGAAGCTTGGCATCCTCCTCTAGCCTCATGGATGCTAAATCGGAATGAGCTCAATGAAACCTAAGCATTTTTATTCCAAGTGGAAGGGACAGAGGAACTCTTGATATCACAACCCAAGATGTATTTTATTGACCAGTGTTGGCCACTGGCAGCCATAGAATTAATTTTCTTTCATTTGAAATAAATTCCACTCCCACCTTTCCCCCAAGACAGATAATGACCAAAGACTGAGAATGGGAATGGAGGGTGACAAATAAGGCCCGAGAAATCCTGGCCCAGTGAAGACCACGGGGACCTGTAGGAAACTGGCTTTTTGGGGAAAAGTGATAAGGTCCTTTGGGGGAGGGAAGAGTAATAGGTGGGATCACAGACAACGGAGTGAGGTGTTGAGGGGAGCAGGTGTTCACACATTAGAGAAGTTGAAGGCACCACAAACTGCCTTCTCCAGTTCTTTTGTAATCACTGGATGGGTGAATACGCCAAATGTGATCACCGCTCTGGAATGCGCGAGGTTTAGCTCAAAGCCCAGGGTCATCTCGGTGAACTGAGATCCCTGAAGTCTGTGATCCAGAGTACACTGCTCCCCCCACACAGCATTTAACACGTTGCTGTCACATTTCAGGGCAGAAATTCTCAGACTTGGGGATTTCACAGAATAGTACATTGTTTCAAATTATGCAGTTGATGCAGTTGAGGTTGGGTTACCAACATTTCGTCTTGTTACACAAGACTAACATCCTTATTTAATAATACCCCTGCTTAATAGAAAGAAACAAAAGTCTACCAGAAACATTCCACTTCCACCCACTACTGTCATCATTTCCAAACAGGGTCTTTCTTTAGATTCGAAACTTCGGGAGGAAATAAATACTTTGAATAAAGATCCGTCAAGGTATGCCGAACACACTTAGATTTATGAAAAGCCCTTTATGTGGTTCTTGTTTTTCTCATTTCACCAGGGACTGGTTGAAATTCATCATGGAATTGACTGCTGGTTTAGAACATTCAGGAAGCCCACATCAATCTTACAGCTACTCTACGCTACACTCTGTCATGTATATACGATTCCATCGGGTTCTCACAAGAACTCCTGTATGCAAATGAGCAATCTAAGATGCAGAGAAATTAAGAAATGAACCCAAGGTTGCATAGCCAGTGAAAGAGCTGATTTAGAAGCCCAGGGTCTTCTGCTCTATGGGGGGCGGGTTACTCAACCACAGCAGTTAAGATTTTATCATCTACTTGAATCTCCCCTAACCTTCTCCCTCCCACTGTTTTATTCAAGAACTCAGTTGGGGAAAATGTTAAAAAGCTACTGATGGATTTGTCCGGGCACCTGGCTGGCTCAGTCAGTGGAGCATACGACTCTTGATCTCGGGGTTGTGAGTTCGAGCCCCATATTGGGTGTAGAGATTACTTAAAAAGAAAACATTAAAAAGATCTACTGATGTATTTGTTGAAGGACACGAAGGAAGGAAGGAAAACACACCAAATCCTATACCTTCAGATCATCTAGGTTTGATGGCAGTGGGCCTGGTTTGAGAGAAGAGACACCAGTTTGTCCAGAAAAGCTGTTTTTGACAGGAGACAAAGGGGTACTGCTCAGTGGTGTTGAACTAGAGTTTGGATTTCTGACCATCTGTTCATTTGGCTCCCTGAAAAACAAACAAGAAAGAGGCACTTAAAATATGGCCAAATAGATATATGGGGGTGTAGTACCGGGATTTACAATAAGAAATCACACATTTGGTCCTTGTCCCTCTCTCTGGCACAGAGCTCCTAAAATCCTTGGAATCTCCTAAGTGATGAGAGCCACAGGGTTGTCATCTGTTATGTTGGCGAGGCGACTTTATGAAAGCCCCTAGGTCACCTAAGGATGGGGGCTGGTTGTCTGAGAACCAACCCTGTGACTTGAGGTTGCAACTTTCAGTCCCACCCCCTGCCCTCTGGGGAGAGGAGCCAGGCTGGAGGTTGATTCATTCACCAGTGGCCAATGATTTAATCAATCATGCCTCTAATGCAGTCTCCCTAACACCTAAAAGAATGGAATTCAGAGAGCTTCCAGGTTGGTGAACACATGGAGAACAAGGTGAGTGGCATGCTTGGGGTGGGGGCATGGAAGCTCCTTGACCTTTCCCCATCCCTTGCCCTGTGCATCTCTTCCATCTGGCGGTTCCTGAGTTACATCCTTTTATAACAAACCAGTGATCTCGTTAAGTCAAGTGTTTCTCTGAGTTCTGTGAGCCGCTCTAGCGAATTAATGGAACCCAAGGAGGAAATCGTGGGAACCTCTGATCTATAGCCCTGCCAACCGGAAGCCCAGGTCACAACTTCTAGACTTGCGGTTGGCAACTGAAGTTGGGGAAGGGGAGGGCAGTCTTGTAGGACTGAGCCCTTCACCTGTGGGGTCTGATGCTCTCTGTCTAGGTAGATGGTGCCAGAATTGTGTGGAACTAGAGGGCACCCGGCTGGTGACGTGGGGAAAGCCTCCCCCACACTGGGATGGGGTGGCCAGAACCCTTGGTGGGTAGGTTTGCATTTAGATCAGGTCAGAAGCTAATGGCCTGCGAGGATCAGGCAATAAATCAATCAGTGGGAGAGGCGGGGCAAGGACACCAACAGTGCAGGCTTGTTGCCAAGTGGCAAGTGACACTCTCTCTGGGGAGACAGGAGGGAGCGGTAGAGACTGTGGCATAGTGGAGAGTGTCCTGGTGGGGGGGGCAGGAGCACCCCTCATAAAGCATGGCTGTATTCAGCACTCCGCATCATTGCCAACCCGACCTGAGGCTGAGCAGAGACAGGTGTGGGAACCCACACCCCAACTTCAGAGTTGAAGGGAATGGCCCATTTAAAAGGTGACCTGCCGTGGGGGTCACAGGCTGGGGTCCCAGAGTCAAACTTCGGGGCCGGCCATCACTCAGTCACTCAGGTCTGTTGCTTCCTAAAGCATAAGGGCCGAGTGAATCCAAGAAATGGAACCATTCTGAGACGGTTTCTCCTCTCTGCGCCACGATTCAGTTCGAGAGCGCTAACCCTTTCTCTTTCCCCAACCATACCTCTTACCAAGGCATCGATTTCGTTGCTTCCTCCTGGCCTTCTGCTCCGGAAAAGGTGGGCATGGTTCCTAAGCAGAGTCCCATTCTAAACCTACCAGATGAGGAACGGGTCCCAGCAGGGACTGGTTGGGTCCTGGGCGCTGGCCCCCCTGTGCCTCAGACACAGAGGAGCCCCCCGCCCCGGGCCCTCCCAACTTACTTGAGCTGAGCTTGGTGAAGCCCGGCGTAGCCGAGCCGGTGCTGTTGTTGCTGCTGCTGGCTCAAGATCTGGAGCTGCAGAAAGAGCTGCTGCTGCTGGAGTAGCCGGGCGTAGGCCGAGTCCATGGGCGGAGGGGACTTCTCTGCCTTCTGGTCAGGGGGGATGTACTGGTGATATTTGAGCTTCTTCACTTTGGGCTTGGGGTCCTTGGGCTTTTTGTGGCGGTTCTTACTGTCACTCAAGGACTTGGACTGCAAAGGGGGTGAAGAAATGGCACGTGCTTTAGGTGGGGGGTGGGGGAGGGGGGAAAGCTGGATGCCATGGCTAGATCGCGAGGAGGTTCTGTTAAAATGGGCTTTCTCGAATCCCAGAGATACGATCTAGCAAAGGCACAAGGTGCCAAGAGATCCTGGGGCATTGAGGTATCTGTTCAACGGATCTACTGCAGGTGCCTCACTCTAGAAGGGGTGGGGGGGCATGAATCTCAGATGTGGCTCCAGGAGCATTTCCTTCCCAGCGCAGAGTAAGACAGAAGCCTACGTTTCGGCTAGGATGCTTTCCTTGGCTAAAACCAACAGATGGCCTAGCAAAGGACACAATCTGATCTGGAGATGGAGTCGTAAGAAGTTCCTTCCTACGTATACATGAAATCGCCTTTAGTGAAGCACTCGGTAAATTGACTTATGAATGACGGCACCTTGGATGAAATTAAGTTTGTCTTTGATGGGGATTTTTGCAGATTTGGGTGGAAAAGTCAGATAGACTCCCCCATCCCACCAACACCCCAAATACGGATGTAACCCCAGGAGCTGACACCCTCTGAGATTAATGATACTTGACTTACTATGAGAAGGGTTAGCCACCCACTGGGACCCTTCTAGAAGCTTCCCATCCCAGAGCGTGACTTGGACACATTGAAAGAGGCAGTAGTCCATACTGTCATCAGTTGAAAGAAAAATCTTAACTTTCCAGACCTGACTTTAATTAGAGAAGCCTGAAATGAAGAACATGGATGTCATGACCAGCATCTTGAGGATTTGGGGGAAAGGTGCAGGGGAGGTGTGATACCAGCAGCGTCCAGAAGAGGGAGCTCCAGAATACCTGGTTGGCAGGTTCCCACCAGGCGGCTCCCCCCATTTTAACCACAAAGCACACATCTGGAGTCCACAACTTGCATTTCTCTGACTCCAGGCATCCCACCACCGAAGCCTCTTTTGTAAACGTTTCCTTAAGGAGGCTTCTTCTCCGGAAGTAATAGATAAGGAGCACAAGAATTCCCGTGGGCCTGGTGGCTCGATTTCTCCCTGCTCCTTCATTGATTAGCATTCTAGCTAATCAGTCTCCTGCACTCTCGGGAGAATCTCTGCAGGGCTCCTGCCATCAGCTCGGCCCTGCTTTGCTCCAGCTCAGCTTCTGTTCCCACCTCACCCTAGGACTTGCCTCCTCGTCTGGGGGAGCTGCAGGCCAGTCAGGGACGGGGAGATTTTTCTCCATGTTGCCTTAGTACAGGGATGCTGAGCATTCCAGAAGTTACTCAAATTGGACCGCCTTCTCTGGAGAGTGGAAGGCAAAGTCTTTTGAGCCCATGGAACCCTGATTCCATGGACTGTATAATTTTATACTCTTTTTGAAACCAGAGGATACAAGGTGGTATGTTTGTTTGTTTGTTTGTTTGTTTCTATTTTCTGCCTAGAACTGCATGGCCTATGGGAGGTAGATATATCATCCAGGGGTTTAAGACCCACGCGTGAATGTGTAAAGCAGGGCAGTGTAGTGCAAGAGGGCATGGCGTGGTCTGTGGCTAGAGGTCCGTGACTTTTTTGCAAGAAGTCTTGCTCGCATCCTGGGCCTGCCCCACAATGTACCACCCAGCAGCCTACAATCAGTTTGCCTGTCCTGCCTCGCAAGACCAAGTCCCAAACCCCCTCTGCCAAAGAAGACCGTTCACCCAGCTGCCTGACCCCTCCCACCCAACAGCTTCCCCTCTGGTCTCTCTTCCTTGCAATTTCCTGCCATCTGCAATTCCCTCCTGCACCTGCTACCCAACTAGGGCTCATCCTCTGCGTCTGGCTCACACCCCAGCTCCCCGGGGAAGCCTTTCCCAATTCGCAGTGAGGTCTCTCATTTGCAGGTCTCATATGGCATTTCGGGGCTGTCTGATAATGGTCCACCACTGCATACCCTGCTCAGGGGGTGGGGGGAGACTGAAGTCCAGCCCCTGTTCTGCTTCTTATGCTACGAGTCCTGATGGAGGTGGTGCCCACCCCCCAAGAAAGGGGTCTCTCATTCTGTATCTCGGTAAAACACAAGTAACAGAGAAATCACCCCAGTAACTATTTTAAAGTATACAATTCACAGTGTTGGGCAAGCATCATCACTAAGTAGTTCCAGAAAATTTTCATCACCCCAAAAGGAAACCCCATTCCCATGAAGCAGCCCCTCCCCATTCTCCTTCTTGTGGTCCCCGGGCAACACTCAGCTGCTCTCCGTCTCCATGGACTTGTCCTATTCAGGATATTTCATATAAATGGAATCCTACACCATGTGGCCTTTTGTGTCTGGCTTCTTTCACTCAGCATCGTGTTTTCAAGGCTCATTTCTGTGTCAGACTTCATTCCTCTTCATAACTGAAGAACATCCCATTGTGTGGATATGCCACACACGGACCCATCCTTCAGCTGATGGACGTTTGGGTTCGTTCCAACTCTTGACTATTGTGAATAGTGCAGCCATGAATATTCACATCCAAGATCTCGTTAGAACACCTGTTTTCAATTCTGTGGGGCATATACCTAAGGAGAGGAATTTCTGGGTCATATGGTAATGCTAGGTTTAACTTTCTGAGGAACCACCAAGCTGTTTTCCGTAGTGGACGCACCATGTGTGAGAGCTCCAATATCCACATTCTCGCCAATACCTGCCATTTTCCAGGACAGCCATTCTAGTGGGTGTGAAGTGGTATTTTGTTGTGAGTTTGAGTTTCATTTCCCTGATGACTAATGACACTGAACACCTTTTCATGTGCTTATTGGCAATTTCTTTATCTTCGGCGAAATGCCCGTTCAGGTCCTTTGTGGCATGTTTTTCTTACTTGCTCCCAACACTGTTTGGGTTAGTGGTGGCTAGGATACTCAATTAGACTAGAGGCTCCTTGAAAGCAAGAATCTTTTTTTTTTTTTTTTAAGATTTTACTTATTTTGAGAGAGAGAGCACGAATGAGGGGGGGAGGGCAGAGGGAAAAGGAGAAGCAGGCTCTCCACTGGGCAGGGAGCCCGAGGCGGGGCTCGATCCCAAGACCCCAAGATCACGACCTGAGCTGAAGGCAGACGCTCAGCCGGCTGAGCCACCCAGGCGCCCCAGGAATTGTGTTTTATGCAGCTTTGATATATACCTTCTAGGAGCCTACATTGAGAACACCTTTCCCTTACATAGGATTTTACAGTTTTGGGGGAATTCCTGGGCATTTTCTCAGTGGTCTCATGTGTATCTTAGAAAGTCAATAGGTGAGAGATGTTTCCCCCGAGCTGGGCTGCTTCCTTCTTTGAGAAGCCCTGTAGTATCCTCTTCATTTAGAGATGATGAGTATCGAACAACTGAGAATTCATAGACATTGACTAATCAGCAGGGAGACTGGCTCTTATATAAACAACCAGTCCCGCTAGATCAGTTACCTGTCAATCCTGCTCTCCGTTTAAATTGACCTGTCTTCCCTCGGGCCAACTATCATGTGTCCTTAGTGCACTGAGGCTGAAGGAGGTGCTAATTTGGCTTATGCAAAATTTAGACACACTGGTAGAAACAGTAATAAAATTTCTCTTCATACATGACAGTAGAAATAACGTGAACCGTCTCCTTCCTCCACCGGCGGTGACCAAAGTTCATCAACAGTCGTGTAATTTCAAAGCTGCTGGGCTGAGTGACTTGTAAGTGAGGTTTGAGCTACTTAGGGAGTGTAATTGAAGCGAGGTTTAGGGACATTTACAGGAAACTGAAAGTCCTGCTGGCCACTTTTGTGTATATGCATGCAATGGAAGGGACTCTGCGGCTGTTACTTTAACACTGATTCTTAACTTAACGATCTTTTGAAAAATATTTCATAAAAGACATCTCAGCTGTTATTCAGTGGTGACCCTAGAGCTGAGATAACTTGCTCCCAAATTGATGAGAAGTTATTTGGGATAGCGGCGCCTGGGTGGCTCAGTCGTTAAGCGTGTGACTCTTGATTTCGGCTCAGGTCACGATCGCAGGGGTGGTGAGATTGAGCCCCACGCTGGGCTCCGTGCTGGGTGTGGAAGTTGCTTAAGACGCTTCCTCTCCCTCTCTCACTGCTCCTCCCCCCACCCCGGCCCCGCCCCCCGCCAAACAAAACAAAACTAAACTAGTAAGTTATTTGGGATAAAATATTATGAAGAAGACCAAATGATTATTAGCAGGCAGTTAATTGGTAAGAGGAGAGAGTCCTCTGTGAACTAGTAAGTATAATGCGAAGAAAAGTTAACCAACAATCTGCTATGATGTTTATGGTCTACTGTGCAGACAACCCCTCCCTTTATCTCCAAAGGGAGCCAGGCTTACATGATTGAGGTATTATATGACGCAAAGTCTGCAGATCTGCTTCCCCTGCATAAAACCCAACTCCCTGCCTCCCACCTATTTGATGACATTTACAAACCCTGTGTGCATTCCCATCAGCTGTGTCGGTCTCTAGGCTGACCTTATGAAGTCTTTTAAGTCAGGCACACGTGCTGGCTGAGCTGTGATTCCAAAGACATGCAGGCACATGGGTTTTTCTTCTGCGGGGAAGACCCACACTGTGCCGACACCTAACAGACTCTTGGTTCGCATACACGGATGGCCCCTTTCTCCTCTCCTGACTTGCAACGCTCCTGGCGGACTGAGCCTACACACGGGTCCGTGTGACTCTCCTCACCTAACTCCCACCGCACCACCACACCTAACTCCAAGAGCTCTGCTCCCAGTGGGCCCTGTGGGTGAGTGCTCAGGCAGGTGCCGGGAGGCGGGTCCGTCCCTACCTTCACGGCAGCGTGCACAGCGATGGGGTTACCAAGAGGGCCGAGCCCCTGCATCCCCGTGTCTGACTGGTTGCTGGGCTGGGAGGCTGAGTCTTTCCTGTCATTTTCGGAGCCAGAAGAATGATCCTGAAATCCAAATTTCAGCATGAGTCGGATGCAGGAGGAAAAACTGCACGAGGCAGAGATAAAGGAGAACCCCCCCCCCCCCCCCCCCCCCCACCTACACGGCTCTATTGTTTTCATCTTTACTTCATATCCAAGTACATATCACACGACCTCCCCGGGGAAAGGAGTCATATATAATTTGAGAGATAAAGGGGTCATCATTTATCATTATTTCAGAAGATAGGAATAGAAATGGCCTGTTCTAGGCCAACCCAGACAGCTGGTCACCCTGTGTGAGGGTTCCACCTGTGATAGACCTGATAAGGAGACTGATGAAGGAGACTGATGAAAAAAAGGAAGAGGGAGGAGTAGGTGTAGGAATTTGGGGGGAAAGTAGGACCAAAAAAAAAACCCGATAAAAATGGTGTTAGCAGATGGAGGGGAAATGCATGAGTGTGTGTATGCTTCTGGGTGTATACATGCATGTTTGCATACATATGTGGGTATACGTATGTTTGTGTGTGCATGGGTCTGCATGTGTGAATGTGTCTATATATGTGTGTGTGCGTAGATGCATAGCTTTGTGCATATGTGTGTGGGGGGGGTGGGGGGGTGTAGTGTCATGAACAACCTTTATGAGAGACATGTTTCTGTCCACGGAGGACTGGGAAAAAGGGTAACTGTCTTCTGTCCCTCTCCTGCAATCGGGTACTGGGACCAAAAGGGACACGGACTGCTCATACTCTCCCCCTGGAGCTTACCCACCCTTTCCTGAGCCCTGGCACCTGCAAAGGTCTGCAGAACCCTCTCCTCTCGAGCCTCAGCGTCCTGATCCACTAACTGGGACTGCTGGTGCAAGGAAAAGATGATTTTTGCCCTGGGCCTGGCATCACCTTGTGCTCGTTCCCTTTGACCCCTTCTCCTGGGTTAAGCGGAAAAGAACTTGTCTTCTCCCGAAACCATTCTCCAATCAGAAGCTGAGGAATTTACCATCAGAATAACGGATACAAGTGATCTGAGATACTGTCTGCTGCTATCAAAGAAGCTGAGCTGCAAAGGCCAGGTGTGGCACACAGGCAAACGGAAGGTGCTTCGATTATAAACCCGTGCACGGTAAACGTATGGATCTGCTTGTTAGCGCTCGGCTTCCTGCCATTCCACATCTTCTCCTTGGCAGTCCCAGCTTTGCTCCCTTCGTGGTGCGCAGAAGGGTGTGACAATGACTATTATGTATCATGGTGCTTTTAAGCCCATGAAGACACGGTAGGCTGAGGTGGGGTTTGTTTACCTGGACTGGCCCCAGAGGACCCGCCAAAGGGGTCTCTGAAGCTTTAGTGTCCGCAGGGGATCCTGCTGAGCCCTGGGGGTCCTCGCTTCGAGCCTGGTCCGGAGAAAGCCCATCACCGCTGCTGTCCTCTTCGAAGGCAAATGCATCTGCCGATTTGGAAAAACTCACCTGGTTACCTGATGGGGTAAAATCCAAGAATGGGGTCAGTGGCTGAGGCACACTAAAGGGCTTTCTGGAAATGCTTCGCCGTGGCATCCCTACCAGGAGCAAACATCTACCTCCTTCGATCTGTATCTAGTGCAAGGTAAGAGTGAAAAATAGGTTTTAACTTTATGTGGCATCTCATTGATTTACTCCAAATGGGAACTTGTGTTTATAAAAGGGATACATCTGGCAGGGAAGAATGCAGGGCATATTAAAGGTCTCCCGTCGCTTGGTCAAGTTTATCTTCAGGTTTATCCATTCCTGCACATTTTGGACATGAGACCCGTTATCTTTCTGAAACACAGTCAGGGAAGATGAAAGAAAGAAAGGGGCCACTGAATACAGAACGAGGCCAGAGGAGATCGCAGTTGGGAGGGTGCCCGTCTCCCTCAGGTTCTACGACGAGACAGAGAACTGAAATGACAACGTGCCATTAGCATCACGTTCAAATATAAAGCAGGGTACACAGCACAAAGTGTTTCGCAAACTTCGCTCTTCGGGATAAGCCAGACCTGCTACTGAGTCTAAACTCCTAAATGTCAGAATTAGCTCATGTCACCCAGTGTCACGACGTCCCTTTCAACGAACGCACAGCTGATTATAAAAGCCATAAATATGTCCCGGAAACTGCAGCGTGATCTTTTTAAATTATTATTATTTGGATTTCCTTTGTATGCTTCCTAGCTCTGTGTCTATTTTGGAAACCCTCAACAGCTGGAAAGGCAGAAATTCTTCCTCAGAAGCCTGTGTGGCCTTTGGAGGGGAGCAGGTTCATCAGCTTGGGGAAAGGGGCTATCCAATCAGGTGGGACTACAATGACATCCTTATACATCCCTTATGGGTTTTTGTTTGTTTGTTTGTTTGTTTGTTTTTTACATTGCCAAATTGTATCTGGTTTATTATCCAGCTACACAGTACAAAATGTGCTCAGGCCCCAGAAACGCTTCTGACCCGATCCCAGGCTCGGCTCTTCTAAAGGAATTTAGGTATTATCGGAAGTTTCCCAGCCCGGCATTCTGCAATCACACGGACAAGAACTTTTGACTCCTGCTTTGGGCAGATAAGAGAGGGGAGCTTTCACGGTGGAGATTGGAAAAGCAGCAAGGAGCAGCAAGAAATGGAACAAGTGTGCTTTGGGGCTTGTCATCACCACCACTGCTGGCATCTGTCACGGACCCTCCAGACATCCAAGTGTCAAAGCGGGAAAGAGCCAGAAATGACAGGACAGGTGGAGATTTCAGTTGCTGCTCCCCCCAGCCCCCACCCCCGCCGCCACGGGGCACCCCACCAACCTGGAAGGACTTGGGGGCCAGCGCGGTTGCTCCACCACTTCAAGGACTGTTTATAAACTTCTAGGTGCCTTTCTATGATGCTAAATGTAATGGTTACTTACAAGAACCATTCATACCATATGAAGATGGCTAACGTATGCATTCACCCCACTTCTTGTTAATGATTTGGTGCCTCTTCTAGATCTAGTTCTATACATACAACGAAACATACACACAGGCACAAAGTATTTCACTTAGACAGGACTGGTAAAATATTCTGAAGCTTGCCTTATTCTTGCTACAATGTTACTTAGAGTCCTTTCCTTGGGGGCACACAGAGATAGTCCTCAATTAAAAAAAATTGGGGGGCGCCTGGGTGGCTCAGATGGTTAAGCGTCTGCCTTCGGCTCAGGTCATGATCCCAGGGTCCTGGGATCGAGTCCCGCATCGGGCTCCCTGCTCCTTGGGAGCCTGCTTCTCCCTCTGCCTCTCTCTCTCTCTCTCTCTCTGTCTCTCATGAATAAATAAATTAAAAAAAGTTTAAAAAAAATAAAAAAATAAAAAAAATTTTTTTGGCAACAGCTACACAGTATTCCATTGTGTTGTTGGAAAGTTTTTATTTTTCAACTTCTATTTTCAGAGGTGTCCTTTTTTTCAACCATAAAAAATTCGAAATAAGAAAAAAGTACAGAGAATAATGTAAAAGATTTGTTTACCTATTACCTGAAATAAATAAATTCTAGCTTTTTTGGACATTTATGTCAGCAACCCATTTGTTTCCTAAGGGAGGGGTTTCATTGGGTATTTGATAAATGCCACCTTTTTTATTTGAGATTGGGGGTCATTCTTCCCCCCTTCAGTACTCTCAAACACTTGCCTTTCTATTTTAAGAATCCAGCCTTACGCTGGATTCTTACAGGGACTCCAGTAAGATTACTGGATTACTTACTTCTCTTACAGGGAACCATGGGCTCTACAAATAAACCTTTATTTGTCACTGAAATTTCAAGTCCTACCTTCTGCTGGTGGAATTAAAGGCTTTGTCCCCTGTTCAAAGGCTTACCTGTGTTATTAAGGGCCAGGGAGACACAGGAGGGTGGAAGCCTTCCCCACCCCAGAAATCACAGGATTCCGTTGGATCTGCTCGGCACATGCCCTGAGCTGACATCACGTCCACCCCCAGAGAGCCCTGCATGTGATTGTGTTGGCCCCCTGGGCAGCCGGTCTCTGCTGGACAGGAGCCTCCATCTGAAAGCCTTATGGTATTCCCTCCTGACTGCCCTCGGTCAAACTGGGTATAGAGCTTCTCCATGAGATCTCATCCTCCATGGGACAGAGACTCCCCCACCCCGTGGACCCCACCATCTCACCCACACCCACACCGAGGATCATATCCCAGATATGCACACATCAGAGGAAGTTCATCACAGCACAGAGGTGTCCAAATATTCTAACATGTGAGTGGAAAAGTTACAAGAGGCAGTGTGAACACTCAGAGCCACCACCAGGGGGGGGGGGCAAAACCCACCACCCTTCCTGGAAGCCATCAGGTGGCAGCATTTAGGGAACACCCACTGGGTAACAGAAGGGGGAGGTAGCGGAGAAAATGCCTCTCTCTTTTTTTCTGCACACAATACACTAAGGATATCTCCAGATTCCACAGCATCTTGTACTTGAGTTTTTGAGATGTAAGGGACAGATGGTGACACCAGGATCGTGAGGCTGGAGAAGGGGGTACATTCTGGTGAGGGTGGTCATGATGATTTCATGGGGAATTGTCTCAGAAGAGGGTTGGAAGGATTGTGGAAGCGCCATTGTTGCCACTGGTTACTCAGCCTGCCCTTCCCCCTTGGGCATCTGGCAATCCGGTGACCTTGGCTCGAGGCACTAGGATGATGTGGAAAAGTCTCCAAGTGGAGTATCTGGAACAAAGGAGTCGGGCATCTGTCCCATTTTCCCTAGTGCTGGACAGAGCATTCCCTGGTTATCTCATCCCCATCCAACCTTCCCGCTTTAGGAGAAGGAGAGAAGCGGAAGAAAAATCAGCTACGATGTCGGGAAGAGCTGATCTCCATGGGACACCATCAGAGACATTTGTCAAGGACGAGAACCGCCTGGCGAGCGCCGTCCTGGACAGACGGAGGAGATCTCAACGTGGAGAAGGTCCAGGAGACTCCTGGAGGAGGCGGGATTGGGTTGAGTGTGAAATGACCACCAGCCATGGGCAGGACGACAGACAGGGAGGGGACACTTGACCTTCCTGGGTGGGGGGAGCGAAAGGGACGTTAACGGAGTGGCGAACAGCAGAGTGGCAATGGGAAGGGGAGGAAGAGATTTCCCGCCCACCAAGAGACAGGATTATTTTGGGAGCCAATTCCTGAGAGACACAGCTTCCGGGAGTTACTTTATCAAGTGACAGGTAATCAATTAAAGAGGTTTTTCTAAGTCAACAGAGAAGCCATGCGTTCATGCAACCACATACGGGGGAGTCCTTTACACCTGGATGAGCCAACAGGGTGAGGACAAATGCCCCACATGGGACTCCTTTTTGTCTGACCCCTAAAAGGCCCCACGTGCCAGGTCAGCATATGTCACTGAGGACCATGTAGTTACTGTGCAGGCACAAAGACCTTGCCTCGGGGCGGAGGGGGAGGGCTGCCAATCACCACTGTCTCAGGGCTGCAAGTGCCTTGGATTTGTGACCAAGTGGCTTGGAGTGTGCCCCCCACACAGCTGCACACCCGGCTCAGCCCCCGTTGGTGGGAGAAACGGAACAGCCGAGAGGCGCTGGTAGCCAAGGACAGTGGCTTCCTTCAGAGATGGATCGACTTCAGTTCTGGACTCCTGCGGTCTTGGTTTGTTTCTTGGTCCTACCCGCCCCCCCCCCAATGCTAGAGTTTGTTGGCAAGTTATTGAACCTCCCAGAGCCTCAGGGTCCCCATCTCTAAGATGAAATAGCAGCCATAGTTATTACCTCTCAAGGTTTTGAGGATTAAAACAACGGAACGGGTACGAAATGGTGAGCCCAGTCCCTGGACGGGCAAGAGTTCCATCCTTTCTAGCCGTGGTGATGACAGTTATTGCTTTTGTTAGGAGTAGCCGCTTGTCGCAAGTTTGCCATTATCAAAAATAAACAAGACCACCCAGGAGGCGGTTTGTCCGGCCCTCAGCTTGGCAAAGATCAGTGCAACTCCAGGGCTAGAAAAACTGGCTTGTCCTCACAGGGTCGTCCTAGGAAAGCCAAGACAGACACTCCCCGGGGCCAGAGAGCCCCGGGAAAGGCTGCTTGTCACTCCCTCTCCCTCCTGGTTCAAGCCAGGCTCATGTGGAGAGGCACAAAGGTCACCTTATGGGGCTGCCTCGGGAACAACCCAGTCTGTTGGCTTTGTGCTGTGACCCTGGGCCTCCGCTCAGATCTCTCCCTAGGCACGAGGCCCCCTGGGAGCCGCCAGAGTGCGGTGCGCAGGCTATTGTCCCTGTAGACACATCAGGTGGTGCGGTGACAAGGACCCGCTTTGGGAAGCCCTGACATCATCCTCCGGCTATGCCTGCACGGCCGGTTCTGGGCACCAGCCCCTGGACAATGTTGGCCTGGCGACTCTGAGCTTTCCCTGTCCCTCTTGGAAGCAATTAGATGAATGAGTCAGTTGTACTTTCTCTACATAAACATTTAAGATTCCGAGATTAAGTGAGATAGCTGGAGTCCTCGGTACCTTGCTGCTAGGACCAGCACTGAGGGCAGGAGACAGTGAAGTGGGATGTGGAAAGGGACCTGGCTTGCTTATCTACTCGCAAGCTTGCTCAGTGCCCTGCAGGAGAGCTATTTTAATTCACCGGCAGACCATCTCTTAATGCCCTCTTGGAAGAGACTGAAGGAAAATCCATTTCCAAAGAGACAAGGTGATGCCTGTGGAAGCAGCTATGGTTTAAAGGCTCTTGCCTAAAGATATTTTAATACACGAAGATACCACAGTCTCCAGAGGATGGATTGTATTCTGCAACAAAGACAGAACCTGCAGCTCTTGAAGGGGATCAGATGGCTTTATTATGGAAATGGATGTCAGTGGATGTTTGCAGGAAGGAGGATTCCTTTTTCTTCAGAACCCTGGCAGTTTTAGCAATGTGCCTTAAGCCTCTAAGACATGACCCTGGTGCTAGGACCACATGAGTGGAGAAAAAAAGTTAACTGGAAGGACTTAACCCTGTGTCAGAGCTCGAGGTTAATTCTCGAGGGAGGAAGAAGATCATCAGGTGTGTGAAGATACTTGAGCAAGGTCTCTTGCTTCCCCTCTGCAGGACCCCGCCCTGTCCAAGCGCCCTCTCATGGGTGTAGCTCCTGGGTCCAGCTACAGGCTTCTCGGTGAGGCCAAGGACTGCTTCGATGGGCAGCAGAGGCCCCCAGCACAGAAAAGTATTTTGCACGTATGCCTCATTGGACCTCTTTCCCCCAGGATCATGTGCACTTTTGAAACCATTTATCATAATAGAATGATAAATTCTGTCCACGAGAAAGTTATGCCAAAGCAAACCTTTTCTTTTTTATGACAAAGCAAACGACTCTACCATCTGGCTTAGGGTCATGATTATTGCCCATTTGCCTTCACATAAATGATCAGAGGTCAGGACTTCCAGAGTCTCTGAAGAACAACCGGATTCTTAGTAAATAGGATTTGTTTTGTTTTTTTATGAAGTCTGCATCTCGGGGGTGCGAGTGAACAAAGATTAGTGTGGGATCTTTTAGAAATGTGACAGCTATAAATGGGTGTCTTCCAGACCAGCCCTGGTGGACTAGAAATACTGCTCCTTATGTTAAAGGGTTATAGTGACACAAAGAACTAACTTCTTTGACAACTAGATTGTATATTCTGAGACGCAGGGATTCTTAGTAAATAGGATTTGTTTTGTTTTTTTTTAGAAAAAGTAGCTAAGTAGCTGACTTGGGCATTCAGCAGGCCACCTGGGCCAGACCAAGGGAAAGGTGAGGACCCTTTAGGAGGAGGGGTCTGTCTGTTAGAACTGAGAACCAGCATCCTCCCACTGTTTGAAAAAAAACCAGGGAAGCCAACAGGGGTTCTGTTTCACTCAAGCGGAAGCCAGACCTCTGGACAATAAATAGCTTCCATGGAAGCTCAGGGATACTCCTCCTGTCAAGTAAAGAAAAGACTCAGATGGCCAGTGAGAGAATTAACAAGCTGTGAGTCAGCTCCCGGGGGTCTCTAACTGAGAGGATCTTTAAGTAATAACGACCCCACTCAGCTGCTCAAGGGGGCCATGCTAAACTCCAGTATATAATTTCTGTTCTCTTAAATCCTCACTCCCCTGTAACGTCAGACTTGGTGTTTTGTTTCAGTATTCTGTCCTGAGAGACAGGCTGTTAGGGGTTGCGATATGGTGATTTATAATAAGAAATATATACTTGGACTTCGTCCCCCTTTCTGGCACAGAGCTCTGAAAACAATTGGAATCTTCTAAGTGATGAGAGCCACAAAAGGGTCATTTGTTATGTTAATGAGGTGGCTTTTGGACCTCGCCTAGGATGGGGCTGGGGCTGGGAGAACCAATCATGTGATCTTGGAACTTTCAGTCCTACCCTCTGACCCCCAGGGAGGGGAGAGGGGTTGGAGACTGAGTTCATTCACCAATAGCCGAATCAACTGTGACTCTGTAATGGAGCCTCCATTAAAAACCCAAAGGGATGGGGTTTGGAGAGATTCTGGATTGATGACCATGTGGAGATTTGGGGAGAGTGGTGTTCCTGGAGAGCATGGAAGCTCCTCACCCTTTCCCCATACTTGGCTCATTCTCTGCATCTCTTTCAACTGACTGTTACTGAGCTTTTTATAATAAACTGGTGATCCAGTACGTAAATGGGTCCCCTCAGTTTTGTGAGCTGCTCTAGCAAACTAATTGAGCTCGAGGAGGGCATTATGGGAATGTCTGATCTGTAGCCAGTTGATCAGAAGCATGGGTGATAGGTGTTTGTGACTGGTGTCTGAAGAGGAGGGTGATCTTGCAGGATGGAGCCCTTCACCCGTGAGATCTGATGCTATTCTAGGTAGGTAGTGTCAGAATTGAGTTGAACTGTAGGATGCCCAGCTGGTGTCCTACACATTGCTTGTTGGGATGGGGGACACCCTCCCCCAACCCATGTTGGAAGTGGTTGCTTAGATCCCTTTAGTGGCTTTCCAAGAAGAGGAAACAGGGGATTAGGTGCATACCCCTCTGAGATGTGGCCACGAGGAGGCCCAAGCCTTCCCCTGTGGAAGTCAAATCAGAAAGCCAAAGCAATCTGGAAAAAGAAGAACAAAACTGGAGGTATCACAATCCCAGAGTTCGAGATATACTACAAAACTGTAGTAATCAGAGCAGTATGGCACTGGTATAAAAATAGACACATAGATCAATGGAACTGAATAGAAAGCCCAGAAATAAACCCACATTTATATGGTTAATTAATCTTTGACAAAGGAGGCAAGAATATGCAATGGGAAAAAGACAAAGAGGGTCTCTTCAACAAATGGTGCTGGGAAAACTGGACAGTTACGTGCAAAACAATGAAACTGGGCCACTTTCTTAGACCATACACAAAAATAAACTCAAAATGGATTAAGGACCTAAAAGTGAGACCTGAAACCATAAACATCCCAGAAGAGAGCTCAAGCAGTAATTTCTCTGATATCGGCCACGGCAACATTTTTCTAGATAGGTCTCCTGAGGGCAAGGGAAACAAAAGCAAAAATAAACTATTGGGACTTCATCAAAATAAAAAGCTTCTGCACAGCGAAGGAAACAACCAACACAACTGAAAAACAACCTATTGAATGGGAGAAGATATTTGCAAATGGCATATCTGATAAAAGGTTAGTATCCCAAATATGTAAAGGAATTATACAACTCGACACCAAACAACCAAATAATCTGATTAAAAATGCTATAAGACATGAACAGACATTTTTCCAAAGAAGACATCCAGATGGCCAACAGACACATGAAAAGATGCTCAACATCACTCACCATCAGGGAAAGGGTAACCAAAATCACAATGAGATACCACCTCACACCTGTCAGAAAGGTTAAAATCAACAACACAAGAAACAACAGGTGTTGGGCGCCTGGGTGGCTCAGTTGGTTAAGTGACTGCCTTCAGCTCAGGTCATGATCCTGGAGTCCCGGGATCGAGTCCCACATCGGGCTCCCTGCTCGGCAGGGAGTCTGCTTCTCTCTCTGACCCTCTTCCCTCTCGTGCTCTCTATCTCTCATTCTCTCTCTCTCAAATAAATAAATAAAATCTTTAAAAAAAGAAAAAAAAAAGAAACAACAGGTGTTGGGAAGGATGCAGAGAAAGGGGAACCTTCATGCCTGTTGGTGGGAATGCAAACTGGTGCAGCCACTCTGGAAAACAGTATGGAGGTTCCTCAAAAACTTAAAAATAAAATTACCATCTGATCCAGTAATTCCACTAGTGGGTATTTACCCAAAGAATACGAAAACACTAATTCATAAAGATATATGCACCCCAATGTTCATAGCAGTGGTATTTACAATAGGCAAATTATGGAAGCAATCCAAGTGTCCATCAATAGATGAATGCATAAAGAAAATATAGTGTATATACACAATGGAATATTACTCAGCCATAGAAGGAATCTTGCCATTTGCAACAATATGGATGGATCTAGAGGGTATAATACTAAGTGAAATAAGTCAGAGAAAGATAAATGCCATCTGATTTCACTCATATGTGGAATTTAAGAAGCAAAACAAATGAACAAAGGGCAAAAAAAGAAACCAACCAAGAAACAGACTCTTAACTCTAAACTGATGGGTCACCAGAGGGGAGGTGGGTGGGGGGGTGGGGGAAATAGATGAAGGGGATTAAGGTACACTTATCATGATGAGCGCTGAGTTATGTGTAGAATTGTTGAATCGCTATATTGTACAATTGAGACTAATATAACACTGTGTGTTAACTCTACTAGAATTAAAATTAAAAAATAAAAAATTTTTAAAAATTAAAAATTAAAAAACAATCCCTTTGTGTGTGGGGAGAAGTTCTAGATTGGTCTCAGGTTGGAGAACACTTGGTCTTTACTAAAACCAGGAGGAAGACCATGACCAAGTATTCTGCTCAGAGCCAGGCAGAACACAGAAACCCAGCTGCAGACAGAGCTGGAAAATCTAAGCACATGTGGAAAAGCGCATGAAGAGAGGGTGAAATACACAGATGACAGGAGAACAACCCAGAGTGAACCACTGCCCTGAGTCACTGCTTCACCACGGGGAGTTGATTTCATCACAAGAAGCGACAGGCAGATGAGGGGACTGGGTCATCATCACCACTAGACGGGCTACTCAAAGTCCTAGCTCCAAAGCTAGTCTCCAAGCAACTCCTTCTGTCTTTATGATATTTCATATGATGCCATCACTTGACCATAAAAAGTCTTATGCACATGGAAAGATTACTGCTAAGAGGCTGATGCCTGGGTCAGTCCCCATTACTGGTGCTGGATTTTCCTTGATCTGGTCAACCCATACCCTCCACCTCTTTCTGTGGCCATTCATTCCCTTCATCCTCACGGTCTCCCTACCTCTGTCTTAAAGATAACTGCCTGCGAGCCTCCTAGCCCTCTTTGCCTTTTACGCATCCTCCATTCCTCCCAACTACCCTCCAGCAGGCACTCTTGATTCCTTGAACCCTGTACTACTTTTACATCATTTATACCCTTTTATCATGATATACAATTATTCATTACATGTTTGTTTACTGCCCACATTTCCCAACTAGAACATAAGTTCCGTTGAAGCAGAAATGTTCTGTTCACTGACATATCCCAAGCACTTAGAATAGTGCCTGACACGGAACATACTCCATAAATAGTGAATAAATATATGAACAAAAATGCAATCTTATCTAGTCCATTAGTTTAAATGTTTATATACACTCATGTCTCCTAGATCTGTACTTCTACACCAATATTCTCCTGCATTCTAGTTCGAGAGAACCCATTCCTCACTTAGTCCCTTGTACTTGGATTTTCTGTGGGCCCCTCAAATCTCATAGCTGAAACATGAATCCATCATCTCTCCCTGTATCTGCTCTTCTAACTCACGGTCCCCATCTTGATAAATGGCCGCCATTTACCCAGTTGCCCAAGAGAGAAACCTAGGTGTTATCTTTTGCCTTCCCTTTGTCTCAACTGGTGTATTCTACTGATCATCTAATCATGCAGAATCAATTCTCTCCCAGAGTCCCTCTTTTCCACAGCCCCCAGCCATGACTCTTGTTCATGCTTCCATCAACTTTCCTCAAACAACTCTAGCAACCCCCTAACAGAAGAGAGTAGTCTGGCACTATATCTCATCTCTTGAGTCCACTTCACATTGCAGCCAGAATGATCTTTGTGACTTTTTATCCAGTCCCCTCAGAGGAATTGTCACATGGAATGATGGCTTTCTTCTTCCTCTTTTCTTGCTCAAGTGTGAAGTCCTGGAGATCAGAAACTAGACTAACTCCCTAACATACCTCCAGTGCCTAGTAAATTCTTTACATAATTAAAAAACTGAATGCCAAGGCCCCATAAGACAGCAATTATTGTTGTTGGGGTTTCAGAGAAGAGCAATTGAGTCATGTGAGATTAAATCACTGCACGGCTGTGTGGCCAAAGTCACAAAGTCCAGCTCTGAAAATGAGGGCGGTGGATCCCATAGCAACTGTTCCTTTAGGTAGCTTCATGTCTCGCCCATTTTTTTTTTTTTTTGCTAGCCCTCATGGTTACTGCTTTCTACCCATTTCTGTTGACCACGCTCCTGCTCATGTCCTTGGACTCCTCACCTGAATGGGGGGCATGTTGTTTAACCTTCCCTCTGCCTCAACCTGTCCCTACTGTACCCGAAAATGGTGAACACTCTCGACCCTCAGCTCTCCTTATGGAGCTTCTCCTGCTCAATGACCCTGATGAGAAGCGAAATTAAATGAATTCAAGTAGAGGCCAGAAACCAACAACCATAAAACAAATTCAGGAACTGCTTCTTTGTAATAACGACCAACTAAGACTTTTAGCAAGTGTGATGAAAAAGGGAGGGAGGAAGCGAGAAAACACACAAATTAGCAACATTGCATTGAAAAATAGAGCAGAACCCCTCGTTGAGAGCAGCTTAGAGCAGCTGAAAGCCAAGACTTTATACGACTTTAGGCTAATTTTGTAATTCAGTGGAATAATGAGAATTTTTTTTTGGAAAAATGCACATTTTAAGGGTGCCTGGGTGGCTCAGTCGGTTGAGCGTCTGACTCCTGATTTTGGTTCAGGTCATGGTCTCGGGGTCATCAGACTGAGCCCCCACGTTTTGCTGGAAAATCACCGTTCAGCCAGACAAAACCCTTCCCCAGCTATACGCGCTATTTTCATAGTGGAATATGGGCAGAAGTGACGTGTCCATTTCCAGGTGGAGGCTTTTAAAACAGGTGGGTGGGCCTTTCCATTCTTTCTTCCCCCTCACTGGCTAGATGCAGAGGATGAGGGGGCTCTAGGGCACAGGTTGGCAAATTATGGCCTGTGAGCCGGCATTTGTTAATAAAGTTTTATTGGAACACGGCCATGCCCACTTGTTGACTTATTGCTTCCGGCTCTTTCGGTACCGCAGCAGCAGAGCTGAGTAGTTGTGACAGGCGGTTTAAATCGCTTAGCCTATTTACTGTCTGGTCCTTTAAGAAAGTTTGCTGCCCTCCTCTAGGGAAGCAGCCAGACTGAAAGGGACTTTGTGCCTGAAAGATCCACCATTATCCTCCCTGGACCGTTGATGAACAAGACATGATCTTCTATTGCTAAGCTGCAGAAATTCTGTGACCGCTTTAGCAGCTACAATTATCCTAACGGAGAAAAAAAATAGATGCAAATCTCAAATAAAATATCAGATATTACTAGAAAAATTTTCTATGTAGGATTTTTTTCCAGAAGTGCAAGGTAATTAGAAAAGAGAGAATGCCATAGTCCTAGGTCGAAGAAGAAAACTAACACGATCATCTTTCTGGGCATGTTGAGAGCATTTAAGAATTCAGCATCCATCTTATACACTACTCTTAGCAGGATAGCAGAGAGAAATAATTCCTTAGAATACCTATCTACATACCAAAAGCTAGTGTCATATATAGAGGTACACGAGAGAAGAAATCCCCATTTGTGATAGAAACAAACAGAAAAATAAATGTTATCAACATAGCAAAAGCATAACATATATATGATAATAAAATACTAACCGAATCCCTGGCAATGTACAAATAAAGAAAATTTTCTACCATGTAATATATTAATAATTGTTAAATTGCATTGTTCATTATATAATATGAAATGACATAAATTATGTGCTTTATATAATTCATATATATTTTATATATGATACCCATCTATATACAATATAGATATTTTATATGTAATAAAGTATATATTAAGTTTGCATAATATAGTAGATTGTATACTTTGCAATTTATATAAAATTCATATAATTCACAAATACGTAATTTGTAAATAAAACATGAAAATTATACATAATTTATGTTATGAATATACTAAATAATTTTTTTAATGATGCTAATTATATAATACATTAATGAAACCCTGATGTTACTTTTCAAGTATCAGCCCGTGCACCAACGCAGAAAAACAATGAAGCGGGAGACAAATTTTCATTATTTGTAGGAGACATGATGGTGTACCTAGGCAATCGAAGATAAACCGAGAAACTATCGGAACTATTAAACTCTTCAAAGTTAAAAAAATTAATGTGCAAAATTCATACATTTCCTGTATGCCAGCAATAATTAACGTGACTTTACTTGAAAAAAAAAATTCAGAACCTTACTAAGGGAAATGAAAGATCACTTGAATCAGTGACCTCTGAGTATGGAGGGGACTCTGGGACAGTGACCCAGGGCAGGACGCCTGTTCTAACTACCTTTTATGGCCTCCTTCACAGCAGAATCCACGGGGAGTATATTCTTCTCCACCAGCTCCAGTGGTCCTGGCCGGAGGGCGATCTTTTCATTGAGATCATCTGCGAGTCGGGCTCTTTTCAGCTTCATCTGAGCAGTTGGGATGGACCTCTCTGCAGTGGAGGCTGAGGGATTGAAACCGGAAGAATCAGCCCTACTGTTCTGATGTCAGCTTTGGTTTTGCTTCTGCTTTTTGGCTTTTGCAACGCGCACCATTGTGTCTCGTTGTGTTCTACCACCCTAATAATGTTTCACTGCGATCATGGTCATTTCACATGGATTAGCAGCGAAGACCAGACACTTCCAAATAAAGGCAAATCGAGAGGCACGGAAGGGTTAGAGAAATGTGCTTTGTGCCGATTCTTGAAAAAAAAAATGTGCAATTTGGCAATTCTGTGGGCAGGCAGTCCACAGGGTGTACATTGCTCGCTGACCCTAAGCTGCAGCATAGGGACGTGCATCCTGTTTCTACACTGCCTGGCACGGGCTGAGCCTGCTGCAAATACCATCTATTATTATAATTACTTGCAGTAGTATGACTCCTTAAGGTTTGGTGATGTTGTGATGCTAACTGATGCCCATGTCAAGGGGAATTGTAAAATTTAAAAAAATCCCTTTGAAACAGTTACTTAATTAAACAGGGGGGGTTTAAAAATTGAATTCATCCGATGGGCAGTTTCTCATCATTTGGATGGTGACAAAGGTCTCTATCAAGCCCTGAATCACCCGTATATTCCTCTTCCGATTACTCACAGACTTATTTCTGTGTAAGAACTTGGAGGAGAGTCTGGTCAACCTGTTAGGATTGTGGAGACCTGTTAGGTCTGTAAGGCAGACCTGTTAGGATTCCAAAGTTTGTAGCTTTACTCTGAAGTCGGCAGTTTTAAAAGAGGAGATATTTACACACCAGCCTCCCAGCCCCATCACTGTATTATTATCCACCCGCTAACCCAGACCTCGTGTCTGGTGGCTGATCTAGAAATCTCCATACAGGAACGCTCTAGGGACGTGGTATGGTTCCAACAGGTCAGATCTCATCTAGAAGTTGTATCTGTAAAGCACCTGACGCGGGGTGGACAAAACATCAGTACTCCGAACCTAAGAATACATGTACTGAGACTAGGTCCTCCCCAAGCCTCCCCTAACATCCCGTCAGGTCAGGGCAAGGGGTTCTTGCTCGGTCCCCTGCCTCAAGGATCTTTCTGATTTATCCTATGCACCAATTAATCCTGAGGAGCACTCCTCCCTTGAAACCCCCTACATGATGCTTCTCTATCACTCTGGTTATGTCAGGAATGGAGATGCTCCATACCCAAGGGACCACTCCAGTGACCCTGGTCCTCCCCCTTCTGTCCCTCACATCTTACTGAGTTCACCTTTGTACCTTTGCTTGGTTCCCTCCCCTGGTGAGCTTCCTACCATCTCCCCACCACCAGCCCAGCAGGCTACTCTTCGGGTCCCAGCCCGAAGTCTGTTCTTTCGTGCCTCCTTTGCTGTGACTGCCTCTAGCACTTACAGCCACGGCCCTTGGTCTTAAGCAGCTGCTTCTAAAACTAGACCCAGAACCTTTGCAAAGAGGGGTCATTTTGTATCCAGCAGATCCTTGGTGCCCTAGGGCACTAATTCCCAATTTCTGTTGGGGAGAAGAGAGGATCCCATGGGAACCACCAGAGTCATGCAATTGAATTGGGGGCCATGGCAGTTCACAGTCTATTTTAATTCAAGACCGTGATGATGTAGCAAATAACATTTCTCATGCCTTTTTTTTTTTTTTCCAAGTAGGCGCCATGCACAGCATGGAGCCCACACAGGGCTTGAACTCACAACCCCTGAGATCAAGATCTGAGCTGAGATCCAGAGTCCGATGCTTAAGTGACTGAGCCACCCAGGCGCCCCTCTCATGCTTTTTTGATTGTAGTATTATTACACACTTGTCCAGCCTAAGTATGGGAAATGCTAAAGGAGTATATGAAAGACAATGAAAGCATCGAGAAACTCCCCACTTTGAGTCAACTGTTTTTAATAGACGGGTGTCTTTCTTAACTATTTATATTTATCGTTAGGGCTACTTTTTTTTAATTTATATATTTCAAGATTTTATTTTTAAGTAATCTCTGCACCCAACGTGAGGCTCAAACCCACAACCCCGAGATCCAGAGTCGTGCACTCCACCAACTGAGCTGGCCAGGTGGGTGCCCCTGGGCTACGTGTTTTTAAATCACAGAATCAGACTATAAACACTCGGTGGCCCTAGAGGGACTCAAACGACCACTCTGGAATGGCAGGGGACATTTATTAAGAGGACTCAGAGAGAAAAGAACTCCAGCACATGCCCACCATTGGCGGGCATCCTTGGTCATGCTTGGGTGCGGTCTCACCTTGGAGTATGTGCATATTAACCACGTCAGCGGCGCGATCGGGCCTGTTTCTGACCTTGTGCTTCAAGGAGTCTTCAGTCTGCAAGCACAAACAGAGCATGTTCCGCTCACAGGTTTGAACTGCCTCGTTTTGACTTTAAAAGAGCCTCCATTTCTCTCAAAGGGGAGAACAATCCTTCTTTTGACAAACCGAACCTGCAAATCGCTCTGGTCTCCTCTATTCTGATGCAGGAATGCTTGCAAAAGCCTCTCTAGTAATTTTAGGATGGAAAAATTCAGGAAAGAGGAAAGGAGCTTGGGTCCCCATCAGGGCTGCACACTTAAAGGCCAGGCAGGTACGTGCTAATAAAATATTAATAAAGCTCTGATAATACTAACTTGCTTGTACTCCAGTCAATTCTATTCCTCGGACTCTTAAAACGGCCGTGAAACTAACTAAGGTTAGAGATGAAATGAAACCTGAGTCCATCTAGTAGAACATGACAACCTATGCCCTCTTCCAAGAATTCACTGGCCATCTCTTTTAGGACCTGTGAAAATGTAAATTCAGGAGCACCGTGAGTGGGAAGGACACACGGAGATGATTTACCGAGTCCCGTCTTCTTCTTGATGGTGGAGCTGTCTCTGGGAACGGATGTGGGCTCTGGCAGGGCCACACCTGGATCTGTCAGGCCCTGATTTCTATCTAGTTCTGAGTTTTGATCCCATCATACTGGATCTCCTACTTGACCCCTAAGAGGGGTCAGGAGATCACTCCCGTTCTGATAGAAGACACTTGTTATCCAGGTAGCAGGGACCAAAATCTCTCAGGAGCAACTGTGAAGAGGTTGTTCTTCTCTCCACCCACAACCTCGTTGCAGGGCTAGAACTCGTAGACAAAGAAATCCCAGGAGAAAGGCACCCCCTTTGCATCTCCTTCTCATACAGGGCTGATGCCAGCTAAATAGTATTTATTATTGATAAGTTCAGTTTGCAGAGATCTACTATGAAGGTACAGAATATATGCCACCCTCCCCCCCGCCCCGGAGTGCTAAACAAACAAAAACAGAAAGAGGAATAAACCAGAAAGCCTTTTGCCTTTAGGTACCTGCCAATCAGCTCTGTATTCCCAGGCCTTAGCTTAGTATTACATTGGAGTTTTTACAAATCTGATTGTAAGAAAGGGCTGGAAGGCTCTTTGAAGTCTCCTTGACTTCTTTAGCATCCTTGCCATGAACTTCCCAACATCAGGAAGACTGGGGACATTTTCTTAAGCTAAAAAATAGTTTCAAAGCGAAACGTGGTCAATTGCATTTCTCCAGTTTTCAGTTCGTAGGAATAAGATTCCCTATGGTGTGGCGGGGTGTTGGGGGGGTGTATCAAGTTTGTGGTAGAAATTCCACCTGCTTTAGCCAAAGCTGAGCACTCAGAGATCCATACCCTGGAGTCCAAGTTCAGAAAGAGGGCAGTTTGAAAAAAAAAAAAAATTACCTTGTCACTATCCAAATGTTTTCTTTGCTCATGGAATTCGGTTGGGTTTTTCAGTGCTGCAATGGAAAGACAGGGACGTGAGCCGAGGGGGGCTCAGGGCACTGAGCAGCAAAGACAGGATTTGCCGGTGCGCTTGGTGAGCTGTGCATAGGATGGATGTGAGCACCTTTATTAGGCCACAAGCAATTGAAGAGGAGAGGCCCGGAGGACATCAGCTTCCCTGAAGCCAGAAGATACAGAGGAGGGTGGAATTGAGGCTGAAAACAGGAGGAGCGGTAGAGGCGGACGTGCGACAGGGAGACAGGTGGTGGAGACAGGGCATTCCGAGATCCTGGGGAGGCACGGGGACCTGTGGGAGGCTGGACATAGATCCAGAGTGAGGGAGAAGGGCGGATGGGGTGCCTAACGCCCTTTTCCACTTTGCCCTGCCCCTGAGTGCAGAAGTCTGGGTGGAGGCTGAGGGCCACGGGAGGGGCGCCCCAGCCTGCAGGAAGGGACTTGAACTTGGGACAAGGTCCGTGATGGGTCGGACAGGAACATGCAACTAAGGGTGCTGGGTGAGAAGCACAGAATCAGACTTTGAGGGCCAGAAGGGGCCCTGGAGATGGTGAAATGAGCTCCTGCCCTGAACAGAATAGGGAAACTGAGTCCACAAAAATCAGCTGACTTGCCTAGGGTCACACAGTTAGGGCTAAGAGCATAGGTGCTCTGACAACTTCACTCCTTCACTTCTTGCTGTTCAAAACATTAACACCGAGGAGATACATGTATGGGTCAGCCAGAGCACACAGCACTCTGAACAGCCCAGACCTGATGCTGCCTCCATCCTTCCCTCTTCCTCCTGCTCTCCACCGTGGTGGGGAACCTCTTCTGACTTACCAGAGAAGCAGAACATCGTTGGGCAACATTCCGCATCTCTCATGAGCTTTCCTGAGTCCCTGAAACAATCAATCCAGAGCCACAAGCAATCAACTCTGCGTTCTGAGTGATGAGGTTAGTCCGAGCTCATGAAACTGCACTGAATACTTTTCTGAACTGCAAGTCTGGACAAGCTGATGAACCACAGGATCCGGGGTTCTAATATCACTCCAGCAGATGTCCACCTGTAAGCGGCGGGCAATGAAATATTCTTCCAAGGCTTGGCGAGCTTAAAAATTTGGGTCTCTAGCCAGACTGGAGCTTGGGGCTATGTGTGTGTGAGTGTGAGTGGGTGTGTCTTGTTCAGTCTTTAAGGTAAATTTTAAATTTGAGCACAGATTTCAAGAGTGCTTGCTGGACATCAAGCAAATGGCATTGCAGTCCTGGCACCTTATTCTCTATGGAGGGTATGGCTTGGGAAGCCTCTCTATGGAAGGCATGCTCCCTCTCAGTGTCCCTGCCTCAGGGGAACAAAGGAGCGTTGACCAAAGGGGCTTGCCGAATAGTCCCACCTGGCTGCCTTGTGTCAAATATACTGGACGAATACCCTCCTCCTCACTTTGAGCAGAGATTAAGGGGCTTCCCTTTTTATAGGAAAAATAATGGAACGTGCTGCTTGACTATCAACATTTCCCATTGAGTGAATACGTTTCCCTTTGCTGCTTTTACTCTTAAAACAGGCTTCTTTGCAAAATCTGCCATTTCCAATGGCCCCCCTACCCCACCACACCCTCCATTTGTCCCCACTCAGGAGCTCTGGGAAATCATCTGGAGAAATGTGCCATTCTAATGCACTGCTTGTGCATTTTCTCTGATTTGGGTCTGGTCGCCATGCCTTGTAAGGAGGCTTGTCTTTTTCTGCATTTGATCACAGTTGCAATTTATATTGATGGTGCTCTGAGAGCAACTCCCGTATCCCCGGGCAACCAGAGCCTACAAGTTTGCTTGAGGTCCAGGGGACCCTGGTGAATCTATACAATTTGAAGGGATAGGTCTTCACCTCTGTCCTACCGTCTGGTGGTCATCTAATTTGGGATTACGTATTGGTGCTGGCCTTATCACTTGTATACTCCAGAAAGGAAATGATCTTTGTGTGGCTGTATTAAGTGATTAAAAAGCATTCACACATCCTTTTAGTATGAATCTATCCTGCAGTATCACTTACATTCCAAACCCAATTGGTTTTAATTGGGCTTAGGAATTAGGAGGAATTTATCTGGTTCTCTTGCCCCCTGAGGCTCTCCAGTTCCCATTAGCAGAGCTTATTAATTGTTCGAAGCAGGGCATTTCCTGTATCTTAGCCTTGGAGAGCTCTAATTCATCACTTCTTGGTGTTAATAACTTGTGAAATGATTTGCACAGTCCAGGTCTCTGATGCCAGGAGCACAAAGGTCTTCTGGAAACTTCTATCACAGAGACACAGTGGGAAATGCTATGTCCATTTGGCAAGGACTCGGGAAGAGAGCAGAAGAGGTCCACACACTGCATTTTACCACACGCTAGTCTCCTCGGGGCTTAAGGGATGTTATATGGGGTGCTGGTTTGGGGTCACCCCACAGAGAACTATCTTGCCATGGCTCTGTGATTGACATTTGCTTTTTCCATGACTCCAGAGAATGTGGGTTTTAGCCAGCTCCCCTGAGGGCCAGTGAAAGCCATAATGCATCCCCCCTCAAGTTGGCTTTTTGGAAAATACACAAAGGACCTCTTGCTGCCAGCCCTGGGAGTATCAAATGGTAAAATTTTGTTTTTTGGGGGACGTTGACATTTGAGATGGAAAAGGAATTTGGATTTCTAAATTAAAAAAAATAAGTCAATGTGATTTCAAATTAAAATATGGTTGTAAATTCAGTCAGCCACACATCTAACTCATTCCCCCCCTGGAGGAAGATTAATCACTTCTCACAAGGGAATTCGTGTTCTCGCTTCAGAGTTTAGTTACGGCCTATTCCTATTTCGGTCCCGCAGCTCCAGCTAATTTGGGTCAGCTGTGTATATAAACATTTGCTTACGAAAGCTCAGAAAAAGATCCCAAGGAAAGAACAGGCCTCCTGCAGTCCCCTGCTCTGGACACTAACCTCATGCCACCGACAGGAGCCCGGGAAAAGGAGAACATGGGCCCTGGGGCCACTGAGGCATCAGTGAAGGGGATGGGCCGACCCTCTAGCACAGGGTGGTGGGGGAGCCTGCTGTTGGTGGAAGCTCTGGCAACAAAGGCAGGGCCATGGCCGTGCCTGCCTGCTCTCAAGGGGTCGCTCCCTCCCAGGCTTGCAGGACAGAACCCAGCTTCTTCAGTATTGCAGGTAAGGACAGAAATGCAGAATCAAAGGGCTGGTGTCCTGGGGCAGCATCTGGAACAGTGGTTCTCAAGGTGTGGCCCCTGGGCCGGTATCTTCAGCCTCTCCTGGAAGCTTGTCAGAAATGCCAGTGCTCAGGCCCCACCCAGACCTCCACAACCGGACCCTTGGGGGATGGGTCCCGGGGATTTATGTTGGAACATGCCCTCCTTGCCAATCCTGATGCCCAAGTTTGAGAACCCCTGTTCTGGAGCCCACCAGGCCAGTGGGTCGTGATCTGGGGTCCTTCGGAACCCAGGAGTTCCAGAAGAGAGAAATGATTTTCTAGGACTGATTTTCAGCATTTCAAAGAGCTGAAGGAAGAAGGTCCGTGTGCCCAGAGAAAGGCCGATTAGACTAATGGAACGGTCCCTTTTCCTTGTTGCTGCCCAGGATCATAACGGCATGCTCTCGTGATGGTTGTCTCACCAAAAAGCATGGGCTGTTCAGTGTAAATGCCATTAATTAATCAAAAACAGATATATGGATTCATAATTCATGAATGTGGGCTTCTCTGGCGGTGGGGTAGAAGACATAATGAAAGTCATCTTGGGTGCCTGAAAATTTGGGAACTACCTGTCCTTGCTTCGTCTCCTCAAACACGTGTGAGAGTCTCCCACCTGTACCAGTGGGCTTAGTAACGCTGGTCTTCTGTTTGTCTCACTTTGAAAGACAAACTAGATCGTGAATGCTGCTCTTCCGAGCAGAGGAGGTACATGCTCTGCGTAACTGATGATGATTTGGAAATGACATCCTCTCCTAGGCTGGCGATCAACTGCTTACTAAGTACCCAAAGGATGGTCCCAGGAGTCCAAAAAACGTAGCTTTGTTACCTTTCAGACCTGGCTGCACACTTGGGAGGGGTTCATGCAACATACGTGAATACTTTGGGATTTCTAAGAAGAGTCCAAAGTATGCATGTCATGGCTGGCTTCCTAGTTTCTAGGGAGCGAGGAACCCGAAGACAGGAGGAGGGGAAAAGACAACGTTTAGGATTCTGGACTCCCCCCTGCCCCCACCTTCCGGGCTCGCCATGGAAATCCAGAGTGCCTTGGCTTGTCTCTGAACTTGAGAGGTTAGACAGGGAGGGAGGAGGCAGACAGATTAAAACCCTCGTGCTGTGTGCTGCTCAAACAGCCAACAGTTGTGTGCTAGGGGTGCTGGAGGAAGAAGCCAAGTCAGATGGATGCACAGAGGAGAGGAGGGAAGACTTTGCATAGTCGACTTCTCAAGACTATCATGAAGCTGCATGTGGTGTGGGTAGAGGAGTGTGCCCGGTCATTCTTGCTGCTATTCAGGAGAGGTACCACAGAGAATTCAGGGGTTTACCAAGGCTTTGTTGTGGCTGCGATTAGTCTGTAAAACAAATAAGGTGGCACCGTTCATAGACAGCTCGTTGTAGCTTTCAATTCATTTACACTGATCAGATCATGGACCCAAGCTGCCCGGACGGTTCATTCTGGCTGGCGGCAGCTTTCCGGAAGTTTCCATAGAGATGCTGCAGCCTCTCTGGGGCCCCGGTCTAGTGCAGTTCTCTTGTTCTCATACTGCAGGACCATAAGCTACCTGTTTCCTCCTCTCTCTCCCCTGAGTTCACACAGATTAGCCCCACACCCATGCAGTGGTGTAATGCTGTCCAATATCACTACTCGGAACAATCAAGCAGGGGTGATCTGGGGCCCCTTCCAGACGGTAAGCATCTGAAACAGAACTCACATCTGACTCCTGTGTGTTCCCCAGGGCCTTCCTCACAGCAGATGGTCAAAACACCACTGAATTGCTGTGATCATTCATTGCACCTACTCCACAGGGCTGATCACATCCTTCTGCACCGAGGCTTCCCAAGGGGTTGGAATAAAGTGGTGTTATTTTAGATTCCCCCCAGGAGAGGGATGCCCAAGGAAAAGAATTGTGGTGGAGAAAAATCTGCATGAGAAATGGTGAACAGATCCAAGCCCCACAGGTCAACAGGGAAAGAGGCTGGCTCTGTCCTTAAGCCATGAGAAAAAGAGAGAACGTAGATGTCTTTTGCAGCCTTGATTCCACAAGGGAGGGCAGCGAAGTGCTCCCTTTGAGTCCTGGCTGGTGGTGGCAGAGGAGGCAACTTGAAATCTCCATTTAGAGATTCAGAGGTGGGATTCTGGAGACAAGTCCAAGCAATAAATTCTTAAAGTAGTATTTCTGAGCTAATTGTGAGAGGGTATTTCACTGAGATTTCATGACTATTTTGACAATGTGAATTCTACAATGGTATTATAAATGTGAAAACAATCTTAGAATCTGGCTGGGGCCCATGCTCCCCGGTCTGAAAAACCTCTTTCCACTATTGAGGGTTGTTCTGGGGCCTCTGTGCTGGCCTCGGAACTCTGCCCTTCTTGACTAAATTCAAGGAACAATGACGTTACATGGATCCAAAGCACCCGAAGGGGGAGAACCCCAGACCCATAAATGGACAAAAGTGAGAAATAAGTAAATGCTGAAGAGAAGTGATTAAGGGGGGTTATGAAGGAGAATTTGTCCCTGGTTGCAGTGGACTGTTTGTTACTCATCAATAACTTCAAAACCTGCAGGATACATGCCCAAGAAGAAGGAAGGAGTTAACTAGCTAGTTAACTGAAATTTACACATGGTTCAGTTTATCAGAATCAGGAGGGACAGAAACCTTATACTTTCATCATCAATTTGATGTACAAGTGAAGTAAGATCTGCTACAAGGCTAAAGCAGCAGAACTTTTCCTTCCCTCTTGGTCCCGGTGAGGTGTAGATGAGAACGGAAAACCTGACGCCATTTTGTTAAAACCACTGGGTTCTCCTTGGCATTTCCACCTATGTATATTCTTAATTTCCCCAAATTCCAACTGAATTTTTTGACCACAAAATGCCTGAGGGAAACCTAAGGAAGTGCTTTCAAAGTCCAAGTGATTCGTTTGGAATATCTGAGAAAAGAGCTCTACGCAGGGACCAACCCCGCTGTAGGCTCTGCCACAAAAGGAGTGGCAGCGCCTTTGAGATTTAATCTAATGTAAAACTCAAGAGGAATTCTGCCAAAGGATAGCAGGTGTTTCTGTGGACTGGTTAAAAAACAGTGATGCTAAGCAATAATAACATAGGGACAGTGAATAGTTCACTTGACCATCAGCTTTCAATTGAGGCGATTTATGACACGTTTTAAGATCTGGGCGGGGGGGAGGATTGTGGTTATTTCAAATGTACTCATAATTATGTAAAAAGTTCTACCTTGAACTATACTTCTGTGTGATTCCTATCACCTCTTCCCCTAAAATCTTGAGTCCATTCAAGGGACTGTCTTGCTCATTGTTGTCTCTATGGGCCCAGCACTCTACCCTCCATATAGTCTGGTTCATAACAAAATTTGTTGCATTTGATTGAATTGACAGGACCCTGAGTCTGCTGGCTCCTCTTTCCTTTCCTTGATCACTTGCCTTGACACATGGACCCTGAGGTGCTCTGCATTTGGATGGCCAATCTCTGATTGGATTGACGAGGCTAACCATCTCCACCCCCAACCTCTCAGCAGGGGAAAGATTGGTCTTGGGTCTAACTTCCTGAGAAGAGCTAAGTAGCTGAAGTCTGTCTGGGCTGGGCATGCCTTGTGTTCCTGCTGCAGCTTCGATATTTTTCCACAGCAGGAACTACACCCTCAGGAAGCCTAGTTGAGAGGAGCTGGATGAAGACTAGGGAAAATGGATGACACTTAATTAACCTTTACCAATTTGCTGAATTAAAAAGAAAAAAAAAATCCTTTCGTTCTCATAGGACTTTCTTCCCCCCAGTAATTATCTTAATGGTTCAACAGACTAAGGATGCAAAATTTCTGTCAAGCAGGGTTTCGTTAATAGGTACCCTATTTGATTCTGGAAATCCCAAGAACAAAATATCTTATCCCCATTGAACCCTCCTCCACAAACGGACATTGAATTTACAAAACACACTTAGAGGTGTTATTTTAAAAGTATCATAGGGTTCATTCCTATCTTCCTTAGGTGTTTTTACAAATTCCCAGAAATTTAACCCTGTAAGCCTCAAAAAAAAAAAAAAAAAAAGAAAAAAAAGAGGGGGAAAAAGAGTTTATTCTCATTCAAATGTCAGCAGCAAGACCCAGGGACAGAGTACTTAGGCACTGGAGTCAAGCTTTAAGTCAGTTGTGAGCAGCCTGGGCTGACTGAGAGGGACTGAGTCTCTCTACTCCGTGTGCCTTTCCAGAATCAAAGAAAAGAAACCCCAGTGGGGGAATAGATTATTTTAATATTACCCAACTAGAGGGGCTCCTCATAGATTTGAGGATGTGGGCACAGACTGGCCACTGAGAGGATCCTGGTGGAGCTACACTCTTCTACTTAGTAAACAATTCTTCTAGATGACACTTAATCAGGTCAGATTCTACATGTGTGTAATAGGATTCCGAAAAAGACTGGTCTGCTCAGCTCTGAGTGACAACGTACTTATCTGACCGGAAGTCAGCAGACCTTTGTTCTCTCCTGTGTTTTTAGCACCTCCACTAGTGGGCTGAGATGAAACAGGCCACCCAGACGTGATCCTATGGATTCTCATCACCATTGTACGTACTGTGTACACAGCCTTTAAAATTGCAGGCTGAGTGGTTCTACTATTACGGTCCCCTACTGTTTACTGTTTTGGAGGGCTTAGCCATAAACAAAGAGCTAATTTTGAATTATAAAGGAAAAGACTCGAAACATTCTCAGTTCTGTTCTGGCTCTGGGGCATGGACTATACTTAAAATTTTAGACCTTGGGTCACGGGGCTCCGATATTATTACTAACCGCAGGACATTTGATCTGGGCCAAACTGTCTGCTTGTTGCATGCTGGACTCTGAAGTAATGGTCATGACGAATCTAGATTTCTGCTAGAGTCATTATGGGTTTTGATTTTTAAATTTCGTTGGGGAAGAAAGTTAAAAAGTATGACCCTAAAGGAGCCTGAACTGCGACTTCATTCATTCGGGGCACCCTTCCTTCTGTTACTATGGATCATCAAGAGTTAGATTTAATCACTAACTTGGTAGGAAATTTTAAATTTATCTACTAAAAGATATGATAATCATTCTTCTTTGACCCAAATTATGGCCAGTAATTCAATATACCATTGATGCTAGAAAGCCATTGTTTCTCAGTGTTCCAGAAAGGAAGCACTTGACAATATTCAATTAATTGTGGACTCAAGTACCCCGAACAGAATGGAAACCGAGGAGGTAAGAGGTTGGACATGTGATTGATGCTTCTGGAAAGAACAGGGATGATATCCTAAAAGTAAAGGGTGAGAGGTGCCCACAGTGAATCGTGTTTACTCCAAAAACAAACCCACTGGTTGGCATTTTAGCTACAACCTCTGTCATGAAAGGGAAGCCCTTGCAGGTGAGTAGGATCTAGGGCAAAGCATCCAAGGTCTGGGGTTTCTGCTGACATGGAGTCTACGGGGATCTTGGGGAGAGATCCATCCATAGGCTTAGGCTCAATGACCTTGGAGGTGCTTTCCAGCTCCCAAATTGCATGGTCCCCTGGTAATAGATCGGTGAGCAAGAGACACAGCTACTCACGTGGCGTTATGCCTTGGTTAGCCAGCTGTTCCTGGGTCCTCCTCTGCTGAAGTCGTAACTGCAAAACTTAGAAAAGAAAATGTTAGTTTGTAAGTTGGGCTGCACGTGATTGTAGTTGTTTATATTTACATCAGAATTTTTGCCCAGCTCTTCTCATTTTATTCTTATTTTTTAAGATTATTTACTTGTTTATTTATTTAGAGAGAGTGAGCACTCATGCAAGGGGGGAGGGGCAGAGGGAGGAGAAAGAATCTCAAGCAGGCCCCACACTCAATGAGGAGCCCAACGTGGGGCTTGATCTTAAGACCCATGAGATCATGACCTGAGCCAAAAAAGAGTCGGATGCTTAATGGACTGAGCCATCCAAGGGCCCCTCATTTTACTCTTAGAATAGTCCTGAACTTTTGCATGAGGTACATTTGTATTTCTGTTACAGATGTGGAGAAAGAAAAGAGGAGACCCTGAGGGGGTTGCAGGGATATGCAGGAAGTCTGTGATGAGTTGGAACTAGAACATCCCTCTCCTCTTTCAAAGCGAATGCTGTTCCCACAGCACTATGCTCCCCGTCTCCCTGTTATCCACTTTGGAGATAAACACCAGCCGATTCTGCTGGGAATTTGCACTTTCAAAAGGGAGAGAGAATGAAGAAAGCAATAGGTTTTGGAGTCTCATATGGGTTCAAATCTCATTTCTAGCCCCTTCAAAAGGTGGGTGACCCTGGGCAAGTTGCTTAACCTCTCTGACCCCTGGTTCCCTCATCAGTAAATGGGAACAATGCCTACCTTGAGGTGCTGCTATGAAGTTTGATAAACAATGTATGCAAGTCGCTTAGCAGAGTGTCTGGCACAAAATAATTCATCAATAAACAGGGGTATTATGAGCATCTGGGACCTGTTTGGAATTTCAAAGATGGACTACTGGAGTCAGGTTTTGCTTAGAAAAGTTAAAACACTGTAAAGTGTTTGAACTTTATATTATAAAACTTTGTTGCTATCCATGGCACAAATAGATTATATATATCATACACATATATACATATAGTTTTTTAAAACTATATTTAAAATTATGTGTAGCATTTGTGATTTTCTCCTACTCCCTCTCTACTCTACACCTAAAAATTCTATCTTTGGACACTTAGCCTTTCCCTCATGGATATTCCATTTTCTCAGGGAGGTTCTTCTTCTTCTTAAAGATTTATTTATTAGAGAGAAGGAGAAAGAGAGAGGGAGAGCACACATATGTGAGCTGGGGGGAGGGGCAGATGGAAAGGGAAAGAATCTCAAGCAGAGTCCCCGCAGAGCTTCTTGAAGCCCAGTGTGGGGCTCAACCTCACAACCCCGAGACCATAACCTAATCAAGGGTCAGATGCTTAACGAACAGAGCCACCCAGGCGCCCCTCTCAGGGAGATTCTAAGTTTACCATCTTGGCTCTGTCATTTACATTGCTCAGAAAAAGGATAGAAAGAACAAACATTTACAGAAAGAGGGATTCGTCTAATCAACTTATAATGAAGAGAACAAGAGAACTGCTTTTAAGAAGAGTAAATTAGAACGGAGGGAAGAGGGGCAAAAATAGGAAGGCTATGGGAGCTGACATTCAAGCTGATTTAGTATTCGGTGTAAAGCATCAGAAAAAATGCAGTCACCATACTGAGAGACTAATGGGGAAAGATAATTTTTTAAAGTGCTGCCATGGTTTTGAATTGGACCCTCATCAATCATCGTCAAGAGAGAGCAAAGTTGTTGAACTGCTTTTAACTACTCTTGGTTGCTAGATTGCACTTCACCATAGCCTCGTTTTACTCCAAGTTAGGACTGGACGATAAAGAAGACAAAATAAATGAAAATGATATGAGAGTTTGTTATTTAAGCCCTCCTTCAGAACAACCCTTCCACTAATAAAAGCTGTAAACTCTGAACAAAATATGAGCTATAACTACCTGAAGATTCTGAACAGGAAACAAAATCAGGCAGATTATAGAGGGGAGTTGGGATTTGGAGAAGTTACTTGCATGGGAGTGAGTTCCCTCTTTGGGGGAAACTGAGGCTGACCTGGAGTCATGAAGTGGCAGGTCACAGGCAAATAAAACTCTAATGGAAAACATGCTCATCTTTCTGGCCAGAGAAATCAGAGAAAGGTACCTGGACAACCATGGCTGACCACCACAGATTGAGGAGGATGTCATGTAGGGGAGAGAGCTGGAGAAGGAAAGGATCCCCAAACTATGTGTATGAACCCTCACAAGTTTCAGGTTTATCCCTTCATGATGTTTCCATGGGGCAGACTCAAAGCAGCACAGCAAGGATTAAAATTAAACGGAAATTTGAACCTCTGTGCACATAGGCAAAAAAGGACTTAATGTTTGAATCTACCTGGATTGTGTGTTAAAACGAAACAAAACAAAACAAAACAAAACAAAACCAGCATTCTCCAGAGGATTATAAAAGAATTCAGAGTTTGTGTAACACAAGACAGAATGTCCAGGATACAATCCAAAATTACTCTACACATAAAGAACCAGGAAGAACCAGAAAAATGTGATCCATTTTAAATGGAAAAGCCAATTAACTGATGCCAGCCTTGAGAGGACCCAAATGTTGGAATTATCACCCTAGTACTTTAAAGTAGTTATTTTCTTTCTTCTTCTTTCTTTCTTTCTTTTCTTCTTCTTCTTCTTCTTCTTCTTCTTCTTCTTCTTCTTCTTCTTCTTCGAGAGGCGGGGGAGGAAGAGGGAGGGAGAGAATCTTATGCAGGCTCCATGCTGGGCATGGAGCCTGCTTAAAAAAAAAAAAAAGAATAAATATTAGAGGTGATGAATCAGTAAACTTGAAGATCAAAATTAAGAGGAGAGAGGAAAATGATGGAAAAAATGGACACAGAGATAGCCTCATGGACCTGTGCCACATTATCACAAAGTCTAACATCAGCTAATTAGAGTCCCAGAAAGAGAGAAATAAATAATAATAGCCCCAAACTTCCCAAATTTTGTAAAAGACATAAATTCACAGATTCCAAAAGGTCAACAAACCCAAACCAGACATATTCACAGAAAACCACACTTAGATACATCATAATCTAATGACTAACCTAAAGATAAAGAGTAAATCTTGAAAGTATCCAGGGAAAAACAGCACATTATATTAAAGGGAAACACTGATTCTCATCCAGAAAGCATGGAAGCGAGAAGATAAAACAAAAACAAAATGTAAAACATAAAACAAAATTCAACACCAAATAGGAAATGTCCTCTAGAAATGAAGATGAAATAAAGATGCGTTCAGGTAAGGAGAAAGTAAGATAATTTGTTGCCAGCAGATTTTACTACAAGAAATGCTTAAGGAATTCTTCAGGCTGAATGGAAATGAGAGCAGAAAGAAACCTGGATATTCGGGAATGACTAAAGAGTATCAGAAATAGTAACTATTTTGTAAATGTTAAAGATTTTTCTTTTTGTTCTTAAGTTTTAAAAGAATGTATCTAACTACTTAGAGAAAAATTATAATATTGTCCTGTGACTCTCCTAAGGCATGTAGATATAATACAGATTACAACTGCAACATAAAAGGTCCTTTGTGACTGCAAGATTTCTATACTTTACATGTAATGGTATAATATTAACTATAGGTGGATTGCAAAAGATTAATGAAGAGCAACTAATACAAATACAAAGAGGAGGGGTGTCTGGGTGGCTCAGTCAGTTAAGCGTCCAACTCTTGATCTCATAGTCATGAGTTCAAGCCATGTGTTGGGCGTGAAGCCTACTTAAAAAAAAAAAATACAAAGAGAAACAGGTAAAAAAACACCAATAAATTAAAATGGAATACTAAAAAATATTCAAACAATCCAAAAGAATGCAAAAAGTAGGGAATATAGAGACAGAAAGTAGAGGGACAAACAGAAAACAGACATTAAAATGGCTGAAGTCTAAAAACATTAATAAATACATTAAATTTTAATGGTCTAAACCCTCAGATTAAAAGGCAAAGGTTATCAAAAGGAATAAAATTCAATATGCAATTATATGCTGTCTATACACAGACACTTTATAAACACTCAGATTGGTTGAAAGTAGATGGGGAAAAAATATAGCATACAAACAATAAACCCAAGAAAGCTAGATTGGCTATACAATATCAGATAAAAGAGACTTCAAGCCAAAGAGTATTATCAGAGATAAAGAAGGGACATTACATAATTATAAAAGGGACAACTCATTGGAAGACCTGGCAATTATAAATGGATACGCATCTAATAAAAGCCTCAAACAAATGAAGCAAAAACTGACAGAATGAGAGGGATAAACAGACAATTTCAAAATCATAGTAGATTTTATGATTCCTTTCTCAACATTTGATAGAACTAGATTTTTTAAAAAATCACTGATGACATTGGGATTTGAACAATTGTCAGTCATCTTGATTTAACTGATATTTACAGAGCACTGTGTTCAATAACTTAAAATTTACCATTCTTTTAAGGTTCACTTATTACATTCACCAAGATACACTAGGCCATAAAACAAGTTCCAATACACTTTTTTTATTTTAAAGATTAAACTCATATACAGTATGTTCTCTGTTCACATTGGAATTAATTAGATATCAAAGGCAATATGCTATTTAGGAAAACGGTCCCTGGGTGGCTCAGTTGGTTAAGCGAGTGCCTTCGGCTCAGGTCATGATCCTGGAGTCCCAGGATCGAGTCCCACATCGGGCTCCCTGCTCGGCGGGGAGTCTGCTTCTCCTTCTTCTTCTGACCCTCCCCCCTCTCGTGCTCTCTCTCTCTCAAATAAATAAATAAAATCTTTTAAAAAATATGCTATTTAGGAAAATATTTGACAACACACTTCCAAATAATTTGTAGGTCAAAGAAGAAATCACAAGGGTAATTAAAAATATTTTTAATTGACTGATAATGCATATACAATACTACAATTATGGGATACAGTTAACGCAGTGCTTAGAGGGAAACTTTAGAGTTTTAAGTGCTTATGTTAGATAAAAGATAGATTTTTTTACATTAATTTATTTGAGAGAGAGAGTGCGTGCAGGTGTGACACTTGCACGCACAGAGAAGGGGGAGGGGCGTGGGGAGAAGCAGGCTCCCTGCTCAGTGGGGACTCGATCCCAGGACCCTGAGATCATGACCTGAGCTGAAATCAAGAGGCGGACGCTTAACCGACTGAACCACCCAGGCACCCGAAGAGGAAAAATTTTAAATCAATGACCTAAGATTCTAACAAGCTAAAAAAGAAGTATGGCCAAGAAAATAGAAGGAAGAGAATAGTATTAGGGCAGAAGTCTTCAAAATAGATCAAAATAGAAAGCAGACAAGTAGCAGAGAAAATTCACTGAGGCAAAAGGCGGTTCTTTGCAAAGACCAACAAAATTGACAACCCCCTACCTAGACTGATAAAAGAAAGAGAGAAAGAATAAATTTTACCAATATCAAGAAGAAAAAGATGGGTTATAACTACAGATATTAAATAAATAAAGGATAAATAAAGGATATTAAAGGATTACAAAGGATGTTAGGAGAATATCATTAACAATTTTGTGCCAATATATTTGACAACTTTTGGATAAAATGGAAAAACTTCTTGAAAGCTACAACTTCTCAAAATTAATACAAGGAGAAATATAAACCTGAATGGTGTTATATGACTAAATAAGTGGCATTAAGAACTTGTCCCCTTAAAAAAAAAAACAAAACAACTTCAGACCCAGATGGCTTCACTGGTAATTTCAATCAAAATATTGTGATTGCAATGAGTTGTTTTCTAAGTTCTCCATCAAATAACCTCCATCTCCTACATGTTACTTCAACAGTAAATAAGGATCCTCAATGATTTTGTATTTCAATACCATAGATCTTAGTGCAACAGATGGAAAAAGTTTAAAGAGATACCCTACTGTTAGAATCAGCCAGTCTGAAGGCTGTTTCAGTGCTCTAGACATTAAGCTATTTTGACCGAGACTGACCTGGATAAAGGCAGTAGAAATGGAAACGAGAGAGAAAAAATGAAAAACATTTTGAACAAAAAGAACTGGAAGAATCTAGTGATAAAAAGGAGGAGAGAAATATGTACTACTATTAAAGGGGCTTGTTGGGATCTTCAGCTATGCTGTAGGAAATTTAAGAACTCCCTGATGTTATCTGTAACTATGTACCTATACCATGTACTTATGTACTTTTTCTTGGGAGTGGGTCCATAGCACTTGCCAGATTCCCAAAGGGGGCCAAGGCCTCCAAAATTTAAGTCCTGCTAATCCAGAAATGTGAAAATCCAGGGTTTTGAGAGCATGCATTAGAGTTAAGTTAAGTTAAATGATGCTGACAAAGAAGCCTGGGGAAAATGATTAGTTTAATTTTAAACAGTCTGAATTTGAGGAGTCCCAGTAAATTATAAACAATGTTTCTGATATGCAACTTGAAAAAGAGGGCTGGAGCAAGGCTCAGGGGTCAGGGCTGATTTGGATACTGTCTCCAAAGAAGTGGCCATGAAAACTTGTATCAGAATTCCTAAAAAAGAGGGGTATGTTATCTGAGGAAAGGAAAGAAAAAATGAAAATAGGAATAAAAATGACATTACCAATCAAGAAAGAATAACATTAAAAGGAGCTGGTGAAGGGCATAATTAGTTTAGGGCATAATTAGTTTTGGGTATGGAATGTGGAGAAATCATTGCGCCATGTGACATCGCTCATTTCTCTACTCATCCTTTTTTAGTTAATCATTTGCAGATTTTCCCGTTAAAAAGATCAAAGGCATTGTTCATCACATTCCTTCAACCTTTCAATAAGCATCTGATGGCACACTATGTGAGAGACATTGCTCGTTATTGGCATAACTGGTGATTAGGACAGGTGGTCATCACTCTCAAAGCTGTAACTTCCTAGCTGGTGAGATAAACACAATTTTTCCTGAACACACAGTGTTTTTACTCCTTTTTGGTTTTTTCCTACTTTATTTTGCCTTCTCAAAGTACCATCCTTCTTTTGGAATAATTTTTTTTCCCTAAAGAAGAAGCTGGTCTTTGAGGTTTGTTAATTCCCTGAAACTATATGTGATGTGCGTGTCTCTGCCTATTTTTGTGGATTGGCCTGTGACTTCTTTCAAATTTTAGGAAGTGTCTGGGACATCCAGAAGTTAAGCACCATCAATTCTGATCTAGACTAGATCATCTCACATCTTTTCTAGCAGGCTCTCTCCTTACAGTGCACCTGACACATATTATCAAACTAATTTCCCTGAAACTCTATTTTCTTATGATTACATGGTGCGGTATCCTCCAGTGGCTCCTGATTCTGGCATTTGAGATGTTCTCCACAAGCACTATTCCCCACACAAACTCTCTCCTCCAGTTTAGTCTGTTTCCACCTGAGCCCAACACCTACCAAATGTGTTTACACACCTTGCCTTTGATTATGATATCCTCACAGGTGGAATCTCGTGTATGGTTTGAGGCTAGGCTATAATTTTAATTTATCCCAAAGAGTTGGCAAACTATATATATCTGAAATTTATTAAAGAATTTTTCTTTGTCCACTGATTTGTAATGTCACCTTTGTCATTTACTAAAGTGCTGATATCAGCTCTGATCTGTTTCTAGGTGCTAAATTCTAATTTATACTAACTTATACTTTCTACCTTTTTTCTTTTTTTAGCAGCAAAAGTAGTACATGGTTCCTGAGTCCTAGAAATAACAGACATGAGAGCTTTAAAAATCTATACCTGTCCTGGAAAAGACAAAGGGGATTCCTCAGTGGACTGAAACTGTAAGTAATCTTTGGGAGAAAACAGAATATGGGATTGGATTGGGAAAGTACACTGTAAGATATATGCAAGTGAGTGATAGAAAGCCTTGCTAAGCATCCTCCTTGCCCAGGAGCACAAGGGGGTAAAAAGCTCCCTCTCACAGGGCTGTTAGATGGGGTGCCTAAGGAATAGGTCAGTCTCTACCATGTCCTGTACCCCTCCCCACAATGGACTAGGCACTGGTTATGGGATGGGACTCTGAGTCTCCAGGTAGAAGCAGCAAATATGGCATCTGGGGAGATACTGGAGTGGACTCTGGATTGTTGGCAATACCCAAGAGGGTCAATAACCCTTTGTTCCCTGAAACCAGCGACTGGTCATCCTGTGCCTCTCCCCCAGTCCCTCCAATCAGATCAAAGCACATGTGTCAGCAATGTATCTTTTTGCACCCAGGCTGTGCTCACTCGTGCATCAGACAGTCTAACAACTTCCCAAAAAGGGCACAAGGTGAAGGTATGATTGAGAATCTCCTAACCTGGGAAGAATGTCAGCATCACAAAAGTAAGACTCTAAATGTACAACAAAAGAACCCATAGTTAAGGTGACATCACGAACAAATGAAAAGAGACCTTTTTCAGAGATAGACAAGAGAATTTTCATTAATTAAACATAAAAGGGACACCTGGGTGGCTCAGATGGTTAAGCATCTGCCTTCGGCTTAGGTCATGATCTCCAGGTCCTAGGGTTGAGCCCCATGTTGGGCTCCCAGCTCAGTGGGGAGTCTGCTTCTCCCTCTCCCTCTGCCTCTCCCCCTGCTTGTGCTCTCTCTGTCTTTCTCTCTTTCTCAAATGAATAAATAAAATCTTTAAAACAAAACAAAACAAAACAAACTGGGGAAGGCGCAGGAAAAAATAATCATCACCTCACACCCATTAGGATGGTTACAATTAAAAAAAAAAAAGAAAAGTACAAGAGTTGGCAAGGCTGTGGAGAAACTGGAACCCTTGTGCGCTGTTGGTAGCAATATAAAATGGTGCAACCCCTATGGAAAACAATACGGTGGCTCCTCAAAAAATTCAAAATAGAATACCATATGATCCAGCAATCCTGCTTCTGAGTACATACCCCAAAAAAGTAAAAGCAGAAACCTGAAGAGATGCTGTACACTCATGTTCATAGCAGCATTATTCACAATAACCAAGGGAGGGAAGTGACCCAAGTGTCCATCAACAGATGAATGGACAAACAACATGCTGTATACACATACACTAGATTATTAGTCAGCCTTCAAAAGGAAGGACATTCTGGCACCTGCTACAGAATGGATGAAACTTGAGGACATTATGCTGAGTGAAACAAGCCAGTCACCCAAAGACAAATACTGTGTGAAGTACCTAGAGTTGTCAAATCCACAAAGGCAGAAAACAGAATGGTGATTTCCAGGTGACCGGCCGGGGGGAGGAAGACACTGGAAATTACTGTGTAATAGGGATGGAGTTTCAGTCTTGCACGATAAAGAGAGTTCGGGTTCTGGGCGTGTCAAATTTGAAAGCTTGTGCTCTGTAAGACAAATAGCTCTCCTGAAAGGTTGTACTGATTTTCTTCTCACTAGTGAAGGGTGGCAGGTTGCCCATGGCCTGCTGACTGGCCACTCTTATCATGCTGTAATCCTGCTCTCCACCGAAGCTGGAGGCCTGGCTGCTAGGTCAGTGCTCCAGGCCTACAGAAAACGGCCAGAGGGCCAATGCCAGGAGGATCCTGGCAGTGGATCTAACTCGTCCCTGGGTGGCTTCTTCTCCAAGTTTGGCAGAGCTCTGATGCTGGAGGTGGTAACTAAATGACCCTTTGGGCAGAAACCTTGCACTTGGTGAAGCAGGCTTTCCCTGTGGGCACAGCTGCCCTCGGTCAGCACTGGCCTCCTTCCTGGACTGCCTCTGTGTGCTTCCCTGGGCAGTCCCTCCCTCCCTGCTTTCAAGCTGGCTGGAGCCTTTTGTGTCCCCAGAGCTCTTGGCAAACCTCCATTGATCCACCGTAGCTAAAAATACTCTAAGCAGAGGGTTGATTTATTGGCCCAAGGCTCCCCCACCCCCGACTCCCACTTCTAACCACCTATAAGTGACATCAAGTCCCCTCTTCACTTCCTTGGAGGCCATATGGTTATCTTTGACAGGTGAAGGGAAGGAAGTTCTTGGTGTCTTTGTCACCCCAGTATGTTCTCTTATGGTTCAGGCTTTTGGGTGTCAACCTTTTGTAGCTTTCACAACCAATTTTTTTTTTTTTTTTGCATTCTTTTGGCCCTTGTCAGAATTGGGAGTCATATGTTTGCACTCAAGTTGCTTCTTTCCTGAGAAGTCCTGGGCTCTCAATTCTGATTTCCTCATCTGTCTGGCTATTCTTGTCCCCAAGACTACACTATTTAAGTTATTGTAGACTTACGGTAGGCTTTCAGGTCTGATACAAAGAAATCTTCTATTATCCTTTCTAAATAAATATTTTGTGACTACCCTAACCTGCTCCTCCCCCAACCAAATAAACTTCAGGACCAGAGTAGCAAGTTCCACCACCACCCTAAGCACCTACCTTCCCAAAAGAAGAATAAGTTCCTTTACTATTTTGTAAAGTGTGAACACCATCCAGTTAGAGCAACAGCCCCCTGTCTGAAGATGATTAAAAAATACATAGAAACTTCTGGATCAAGTATAGCACAGGACCAGGAATAGCTGCCTATGTGCAGCTGGGACTGGGCACCCAATTCAAGAATGGGAGCTACAATATCTTTACACACCATCAGATTGCAACCAGAACATGTCACTCACCTATGCCCAGGAGAGGAAGCATGATGGAGCAAGGGAGCTGGGAACAGAAAACAGAGACCTAATTTTGACTCCACCATGCCGTGTGACCTTAGACAAGTCACTGTGTCTACGAGTCTTAGCCTTCTCATCTGTATATAGCAATATTCCTATCACTAATAAATCGTAAGAACCAATCGCACAGGGTTGTTGGGATGGCAGTAATGAGTTAACCACTTTCTAAACTATACAAAATGCCTTTCTGTGTTAAATTGATGATGGCAGCTTCAGGTGAAAGCCCACCTGTTTGGTTCTGGTTACAGAATCTTGAGGAGAAAGGGGAACTGTTTGCAGTGGGAATAATAACGTATAACTTTAAAAAGTCATGCTGTCTAAATGCTGGCCAGGCCAGGGATCCAGGTGGTGCAAATCGGGAAGGAGAAAATCTGGAGGAATCTTTTACAGAGTGCCCTGAGGATACAGGGATGCCGCCATTCATTGAGCGAGGTGGGAATGGCAGGAGTGAACAGAAGAATGGAAAGAGGAGTGAACAAAAGAAACGGAGTCATTAACTCCTCACAGATCAGTTCTGGCATTGAAGGAACTGTAAAGGGCCAGGGTCTGGAACAGAAGCTTTTATAGAAATCATCTCATTGAAACCTCCTGCTAATCCTAAAGGACTATAGGGCGCCTGGGTGGCTCAGTCATTAAGCGTCTGCCTTCGGCTCAGGTCATGATCCCAGGGTCCTGGGATCAAGTCCCGCATCGGGCTCCCTGCTTGGCGGGAGGCCTGCTTCTCCCTCTCCCACTCCCCCTGCTTGTATTCCTTCTCTTGCTATGTCTCTCTCTGTCAAATAAATAAACAAAAAATCTTAAAAAAAAATCCTGTAGGACTATAAATTATCATCTCATGTTGCAGCTTATAAGGCCCAGAGGACACCAATAACTCCTTGAAAGCCATAAAGTTATGAAGTAAGGGAAGCACATTTCACACCCATGACTTTGGACTCATGGGTACAAATTCCAAATAGACCCATGTTCTACCTTATGTTTTAATGTCTTTCCCCCATTTTGGGGGGGTTCCTTTCAAATGAAGAAGGAGGAGCCACTGTAACATGAAGCATACACCTCTCATTACCTGCCACCTAGGTAACTCAACATAAGGGACCCTCAGCTCAACAGCACTGCCCGAAGTATTTCCATAGTGACAGTCATGTAGGGCACCACTGTCTCTCTGGAGCCAACAGGCAGCTGGGTGACTATCCTACCCAATGCAGGTGATGGGCCCAGCTGGGTCTCTGATTAGGATGAGACTCCTGAATGATCCCAAGCTCTGACGGCATCACACAGAGTTGTTGCCATGGTTTTGGTGAGAAGTATTGCTTTTCTGAGGATTGCAAAACACTTCATGTTCCAACCCCATGCTTGTTCCCTCCTGACAGAGTGGAAAATGTGTCTCCTTGGCTGAAATGTTCCTCTTGAGTCCAGCCCAAAGATGACATTTTTAGGAAAGTTTGAGAAGAATCCTGTGGCTGTTACTGAGTCACGATAGAGTGGAAATGGATCTTTTCTATTTAAAGAGTTTTGTGCTACTGTTTGAAAATGTCATATTGCTAGGGAACGGTGGAAATAGAAAACTTTCCATTTGCCATCAACAAAGAAAGATCATTACTGAATGAGAAACAATGGAGTGGAGGAGAAGTTTTCTTACCTGCCTGACTGAAGGAATAGGTTGCTGGGAGTTGAATTTAAGAACATGCGTCTAAATAAGCTTGGTGTTCTAGAAAGGGATCATTCATCTGAAATCCAGAACATTCAATTCTAGACCCCATTCTGCTACTACAGTTGTTACTTTATACAGGTCCCAGAATCTCTCTGGATCTCAGTGTCAATATAAATCAAAAGAAGAGATTAGATTGATCCCAATTTTCCCAATTTCCCTGATATTAAGGGTCACCTACAGACTAAAAAAAACCCAAACACTTCTTTGGTCCCTTTCCTGAAGATTAGAGTTCAGCAGGTCTGGGATGTATTGGAAACGTATTTTAACAAACCTTCCAGGAAATTCTGAGGAAAAGGTAGGTTTGAGAAATAGAAATAAGCAAATACAACATGCAAAACATGAGACCATGTTTTTATACTATTTTGTACCTTGCTTTTTCACTGGCAATATATGGTTACTTTTTGTGTGGGTGTGTATGTATAGGCTCTCATTTTTAATGGCTACATAGTATTTTACCATGTTTCAATATCTATTTAATCCCCTTTTATTGTACATTGCATGTTCTTTTCTCCAGAAATGATAGATTATTTTGAATTCCTACTAGGACTATTAGAGGGCCCCCATTTCTCTACACCCCTGTGAAAGAAAACTCCAAAGTGCTGTGAGCATTGCTAAGAGAGTCTTTCAGAACAGGGCAGGAGGCATTGAGGGAAGAGGCCTGTGCACATCTCCTGTCTCAATTTTTGGAACACTGTGGACTTTTGACTTTTGTCAGTTGCACCTCCGCTACCTCCTGGAACACATCCTTCTACTTTGGACAGGAACAGAGATAATATAGCATCTGGTCGCTGAGTAGCCAATCATGCCGTAGTCAGTTTAACTCTGTCAGCACCAATCATAATTCCTTCAAAACAAGTTATGTAACCTTGTGGTTTTTGCCTTTAGAAGCCTACTCCCCGCTCACGATTTGGAACACACTTTTGAGTTTGGTTCTTTGCAATCTCTAAGATCCCAAATTAGCCTCTTCTTCTTGGTCAACACCCTTATTAACAATGGATGACATTATTAAAGAAGAAAAAAAGCTTTGCTAATTTGATAAGTAATAATGGTATCCCATCACATTTCTTAATTAGCCAAACATGTTTTCATAGATTTGTTGACTATTCATTTCTTTTGTTATGTGAATTGCCTGGTAACATTCTTTGCAAATGTTTCCATTTTTTTTCCTTATAGATTTGGGAGAGCTATTTATATTTGAAGCACATTAAATATAGTCCTCTATGTTGTAAATTTCCCCTGGTTTTAGTTTGCCATTCAATCTTGTTTGTGATGATTTTGGTATTTAACATTTCTATAGCAATCCTTTTTAAAAAACTTATGCATTCTATCTTTGGTACATACTTAGATCTCCATATCCAGATTATATATTCACTTAAATGTTCTTACATTTTTCTGGTTTTGGTTTTGCAATTGACTTTGCAATGCATCACATTTTAGTACATAGTATTAGAAAAGACTCTAATTACTTTTTCAAATTGTTAACTAGTTATTATAACATAATTTCTATATCAAATGGATTTTCGATACTGTGTTTGTCATATAATACAGACTTACATAACCTTGAATCTACTCCTTTTTACTCATTCCTTGCATTCTGACCTCAATATTTTTGTCTGTTTGGTGGCAGGCTGGGTTTATCTGACTTATTAAATATCCACTTTATAGGGTGTAGGAGTCTGATTTGGGATACTTGGAATCCCCTAGTCTAGATGTCTGAAACCAAGCCTTCAGAATGCAAGGTTTTAAGAGACCAAAAAGTCGAAAGCAGCTTCTACCCACATCAGCAACAGAGGCAACATATCACATTAAGACAGGAGCGCCAGGTATTCCTATGAACGTTTAACATACAACAGGTAGGGCAAGTTTAATCCAATGAAATTGGAGTACGAATCAATCCTGAATGTACCGAGGGTGTTCTGGACAAAGAGAAGCAGATGAAAGAAGAGAAAACAAGCTGGGAAGAAAAAAGGGGGAGGAAAAAAGAAATGATGGTAGGAAAACAGGTTTATTTACTTTTTTTTTTTTACTGTGAGAGTATCTGTCTGTATAAATATCTATTCCAGTGAAGACTTTTAATTCATGTGTATTTAATAGAAAATGAGAGAGGTGTTAAATCATGCCACAACCAGGTTCTGCCCCAAGAGGGAAATAAGAGGCCGAGTATCTTGGCAGAAGCTCTGGATTTATAAAGCTATGCTTTTGGCCATTTCACGGGCTATGTGTCTCCCAAGGCTCAATATGGAGGGGATTCTAAGGAAGGCGGGGGGAGAGGAGGAAGGGAGAAAGAGGGAAGTAAAAAAAAAAAAAAAGCAAAGAAATGAAACCGATTTTCATATGAAAGTTGTGTTGTAAGAATGTCAGAATGAATCTATTTGCTGAACTGTTTAGACAATTTAGAAGCAGAAAACTGGGGACCAGAATGATCGAGCTACGTTTCTTCCTCTAATAAACAGGGTTACTACCCACCCAGGCTTCAGTTTAGGCTGTGTTGTGGGCCAAACTGGCAAGGTCCGCTGAAATCTGGAAATCTCTCCCACTTCCACTCAAGGTGGAAAACAGCTGCTTTCTCCTCCATTGGGTGGAAGAAACTTTTCAGTGCTTCTGGTAACATTACTGTCCCTAAATAACAACACTAGGTATCTTGTTGTTTCTCAATTCTTTGGCAATTGTTGCTTCTTATTTATATTATCTTCCATCTAGAATACTCCATGAGCCCAAGTAATTGTTATCATCCAAAGAACCACAAAGGCGTTGGTGGGACCTGTGAGTTAAACCTTGGATTTGGTCCATCTCAAGAAATCACCATTGGTCCAATCATCATTGGATTTGGTCCATATCAAGAAATCACCATTGGTCCAATCATCATTGGATTTGGTCCATCTCAAGAAATCATCATTTGTCCAATCATCACTGGATTTGGTCCATCTCAAGAAATCATCATTGCTAAGAACATCATCCTTACTTGTTACTTCTCCCATCCTGCTGTGGATATGCTGCCTTCTTAAGACCATCATGTTATTCATATTTGAATACACGCCTTCCTCTCAACTGTTTGTTTGTTCCTACCTTATCCTCCATTTTTTGTTAAGCCATTTCCCCTTGGCCTCGCTTGGCCTTTGGTCTCCATGCAGTCCACTTGCTACCCCCTTTGTAAGCCTCTAAGCGCCGTCATATTTTGTAAAGGAACAACAGAAGGCGTGGTCTAACAAGATTCTTTTTCTGAATCCTAAATTAATTTGTACTTAAACTTTATCAAAGTCATAAAATAACTTCTGTTTATTCTATAGTTAGCAAGTCAACTGTCTTAAGGAGGGGCGAAATAATTCAAAAATTACCCCCAAAATGGTGCATGCTAAATAAAAGACATGTACTCACTGTACTAACCATATATTCACTGTCCACAGAATCATCGTCCTCTCTTTCTTCCAATGGGCCACGGTTTCCAGTCCGTTTAGAAATGGCTCTACCTTGACTATGCAGGAAGGTGAAAAGAAGCCTCCCAATTTTGCTGAATGAACTTAAGGACTTCTTCCAACACTACTTCAAAGTATTTAACACAAAGGAATCCACCTCTTTGGGTCCCAGCCTCCTTACCCAGGAAGGGAATGACGGACTAAATGAGAATTAGGTGCTCTCAAACTTAAAACAAAAAAACAAACAAAAAAAAACCCCCCACCAGAAACCTTTTTTAAACTGAAATCTTACATGGAAGGAAAAAGAAAATAGCACAAGGGCAAATGATAAAAACAGAACCTCTCATGAAATGTCAGAGCTCCGTGGAGCAGAGTTTGAAAAACCATTGGATTGGATCATCCCTAAATCCCTTCCAAATTAAATGTTATTTTTATGATTTCCACCTAAAAAAGTCTCAAGCCTCTTCAGAGATATTGCTTAGGAATAGATGGGAGTGATTCTATTCAGGAGGAGGGCGTGAGGGGTGGATTACAGTGCCTCTGCACTAAGAGAAACCTGTGCCCCCAAACCATCTTGGTCCTTTGAACATTCCCTGCAGGATGGTAAAAGCTTGAGAGCACAGGGAAGTTCCTGATTCCAGCCGAGGACCAAGCCCAGATCCCTTAGCAACAGAGCGAAGTCTCCTTGTACATCAGAAGATGGTGGTGGGCCCTCATGGCTCTGCGGCACCTTCTTACAATGGACTCCTGGTTACTATTAGAATCTTCTGGACCATGCCTAGCAACCAGCACCCCTTGGTAACTAAGGAGCAATCATTCCATCAGATCCCACAATTGCCACTTGTCTCATAGCTCTATACTTTTTCCATGCTCTGCATATATGACATGCCCTATGTCTAAATGTAAATTCTTTAAATAAGGATATCAGAGGACAGATGCTGAAATCCAGAAATTCACAGAAAACCAAAATGAACTGTATTTTATTTTATTAAGATTTTATTTATTTATTTGAGAGAGAGAATGAGAGCCAGAGAGCACGAGAGGGAAGAGAGTCAGAGGGAGAAGCAGATTCCCTGCTGAGCAGGGAGCCCGATGTGGGACTCGATCCCGGGACTCCAGGATCATGACCTGAGCCGAAGGCAGTCACTTAACCAACTGAGCCACCCAGGCGCCCGAACTGTATTTTAAAAATAACCTGCATCCGTATTCAACTTCTGCTTTGCATACAAAATACCTAGGGGTAGTGATTAGAAGGTCACCCAACGTTCTGTCTGCTGTAATAAATCAGTGTGATGTCCCCTCCAAGTCTCACAAGAGTTCAGGGGGCCAGGCCCCATTCCTCCCACTACACAACTACGTGACCTCAGTCAAGACACTTCACCTCCAAGCTTTAGTTTCTTCCCTCATAAAGCAAGAAAGATGAGCTGATGATCACAGAGGCTCCTTGGGGTGCTCACATTTCATAACCCTTGGCTTCATTTTTGACCAGGGTCTTTGTATGTCTCCAAGCTCAGACCTCTGAGTTTTTTCCTAGACCCTAGAGTTTCCCCCAGGAGCTCACAATATTTCTGGTAATAGTTCTTAGCATTATGTCTGAAGTGCAGGGAAGGACTGGCAAGACCACAAGGCAGGACAGGTTCTAAGAAGTCAGAAATGCAGGGTCCCCATGTGACCCTGTGGTCAGAAATGTGAAATCGAATAGCTAGACAAATCTTCAGGATCTCCAGGCCAGCCTGGTGATGATGCACGCATGCAACTGTCCACCGATTCGTTTGCTCCAAAAGTATTTAACAGTTCCTTGCTATTTGCGGAAGCATCCGTAGACCCGGAAGATGAGACACAGTAATTTTAAGAATGAATAATCTAGTGGGGAAAGAGAAGACACATACACACTTGAGTTAGATAATAAAGCCTTGGAGCCACAGGTGATTACGAAGTGTTTGGATTTCATCCTGTGCAAGGTGGTGGTATGGACATGCTTTGGGCAACAGAGCAATATGGTAACATTGAGATTTCAGGATGACTAATTTTGTGCTAACACGGGAGACAGGACTGGTTTGAAGACTCTTCATGATCCATGGTAAGGCAAGAAAGTCCACTTGCATGTAGTGGGAATCGAGAAGAGAGGGAAGATTTGAGAAACAAGTGAATTACAAAGAAGAATTACTCTGTCTTGGTAATTAAGGAAAGGTGGAGAGAAAAGAGAGAAAGGAAGGAATCAGAGTATTAAAGTAGTGTTACTATGGTTATTGGTAGCCAGATAGGTAGGGCTACCAGGAGTCTTTGGGGGTAAAGCTTTCATCTGTGAACTTGTCAGTCAGGTGGACACCCTAACATCATTCATTCATGCACTTCATTCATTCAATATTTATTGATCCCCTAACACTATGTCCAGGCACTGTGTTAGACACTCAAGATCCAGCCGCAAATAAAGCTGTCACGACCTCTGCTTATATGAATTTTGCAGTCTAGGGAAAGGGAAGGAGGTAAAGGTTAAGCAAATCATTACAACTGTGGGCATGCCATGAGAGGGAAGCTCTATATTGTTTGGGAATCAGAGGAGGCTTTCCTGGCTCTTTCTCCCGAGAAACCCAAACAAATCAATAAATGAAGTTGTTAAACCCTGAATTTGTTTTGTGTGTGTGTGTGTGGGGGGGGGGGTAATTTTCATTTCCTGAAGACTAGGCATGTCTCATGAGAGAGGGAGATATGCACAGTAAAGTAACTGGCTGAGGGAGGAATAAAAGAACAATCCAGAAGCCAATGATACCTTCCCCTTTCATTTTCTTCCAAATGGTTTTCCACTGGAAAGCATGAATAATCTCGTGGGGAAAGAGAAGACACACACACATTTCCACAAGAAATGCCTTTCCAAAATCTGCTATGGAAGTGGTTCTCATGCAGCTAAGATGTTCCCACTGGGCTGCCTCTCTCATTGATCACAGCTTTGGTTCCGAGGATGGTCATCGACCCAGCCGCATCGGGCTTGTCCCTGGGAATTTTGGAAACTGGACTGAGAGAGAGCAAACTCAGGAGCTTTTGGGGGGTGGCCATGGTCATCCGTGTGAACTGGGAAAATGGTGGAGCTGACTGACGGAGAGAGAAGAATGCAGTGTGGACAGGAGCCAGGGACAGTGGCCTGCAGGTGCTCCTGTCCCCAGTTCCAGCTGACTTTCCTCCAAGTCTCAACCTCGTCCCTATGGCTGAGTTCCACGAGATGCCCTATATCTTTTTTTTTTTTTGCCAACAAAGAGGCTTCCTATTGATGAGTGTTGAGGAAGAGCATCCAGGGATGGTGGATGCTATTGGTACGACCAAGGAAAACTCTTGAGATCTGTTTTTAAATTGTGTTTAAACTCCTAGGGGTGTGGACTAGGAGCTCGTAAGGTGGCTATGATATGCACACCCCAGAGCAGGACTTTGGCAGGCCCGGAACCTGGCTGACACACATCACTGCAAGCATCCTGGGTGGCTGTGTTTACGGTGGGTCCCCTCTGTACTGTGTCACCTAAAGACCACAAGCCCTGGACACAATAAAACAGCTGGAAGATTCTTCCCTCAGAAAAGGCAGGAGTACACGTCCAGAACTTAGTCCTTGACTTTAGCCAGATTGACCTTTGGTACAACGCCCAACTCTGATATTTTTGTCTTCACAGACACTGTCAGGCAAAGGACATTGGCAAGCTGTTGGCCGTGGCTGGTCAAGCAAGACTACTCCTGGAGGTTCCAAGTCCCTACTAGGGCAGGAAGCCAGTGCTGGGGGATGCATAATAGATACCACTCTCCTTTTCTTGCCCAATGGGTGGCTCCCCCAACAAAATCCTTTCTTCCACCTGGCAGTATCCCACTCGGGGCCACAGCTACCCTTCACGTGAGCAGCCTGAGTCACTTATGGGGCTGACACATCCTTCCTTGGGGGTACACAGCCATCAGACTGCCCAAAAAAGACACAGGGCTGCTACTGATGTGTCCAGCCGGGAGAACGTGGCCGGATGTGCCAGGTTGCCTATGCTTTTCCTGCCCCGATCTTGGCCATGTTTCCCAAATAAGGCGGAGAGCCAGGACATATTTTTGTGTGTTCTGATGCCTTAGCACACTCTGCTCCTTGCCTTCTGACTCCAGGTACCAATAATAACTGTTCCCTGGCCAAACATGGCCCTGCATGCTGATGCATGGCCAAGGGGCCGCAGCGACCAAGAATGACTAAGGCCCAACAGTCTACCCATTTATTGATGGAAGCATCCAGAGAAGAGAGGGTAAAAATGATGACAGGGTTACTGATGTAGCCCTTTGTGGTCTGGGGATGTGGGGAGAAGGTGAGCCTGGGCTGGGGGGGTACTGGACCAGCCTCAGTAGCCCTCACGATGCACAGGCATGCATGCAAGAGCCTGGGAGCAGGCTCACTCTGTTCCTTCTTAATCCTAAGAGATGTTCTGACTCCAGTTCCCTTTAGGAGCCTGAGAGACATGCATTCAGACCAGCTTCGAGCCCCAGACATTCGGAGGGTAAAAACCAGGAGAATATTCAAACCCTCAAAGAGCCAAACTCAGCATTGCCACACAGTTATTTCAATGATGAAGCCTCATGGCTCGGTCCAAAGGAGTTTTAGAAAGACGTCTGTTCACACAAACACTGCGAAGCTATTCTTTCCCTAAGAGCCACACTCTGTTTGTCAAAACATTTGAAGAAGACTAATTCATGCCTCAAAAGGAATTTTCTGTCACTCACAAAGCTGCCAGGTTTGTGAGCTGAAGGCTTTGTGTGTTACAGTGGCTCAAGACACACCAGGGACGAGGAAGCCAGACCTCCAGTGGGAATGCCTTGGGATTTACCATGTCACGAAGGGGGCAGAAACACAGTTTGCACACTCTCCTGGAGGATGTTTGAGAACGTCGGGTGGCTCAAGCCAGCTCTGGCCAGTTTGGTGCCAGCAAGAAGCAGAACAGGGGAGCAACTGAACATATATGGGCTCTGAAGCCGGGGGTGCAAGAGTTCAAGTCCCACCTGTTCCATTTATGAGTCATGCAATCTTAAGAAATTTCCTGAAGGGTGCTTGCATTTCTTCCTCTGTGAGTTTGGGGGTAAGGACGGGGTAACTACCTCCCAACAAGGTTGTTGCAAGGGTTAAATTAGCACCTGCTACATGCTTAGAGTGGTGCCCAGCCAACAGTGAGCACCAGATAATTCTGGGGGTGCTCTATTGGGGCTGCAGCTGATCTCCCCCAACCCCCCCCCCGGTTTTGGGAGGACCAGGGAGCGGCAGGGCCACACTGTCCCCAGAGCTGCCCCATGAGGGTCGTCCCTGTTCAGCAGCAGGGAATTTTTCCCTCCATCACAAACAGGTCCCCGAGGCACAGAACAGAAACTTGGCAACTGACATAAACAATTTCAAACAATAATTTCAGAAGACAAATGGTTCCATTTGGGCATCCAGATTCCTCTCGGAGGCTTTCCCCACTTGTTTATGTATTCCATGGCGTGAAGCCACAAGTGAATTAAGCAGACAGCTTGCACACTCCCGGGACGGCAGGAGTGGCCTGTGGGAGAAACAACTTGCCATTTGACCTGCTTTCCTTGAAAGCTATTGCTGGGGGAGGTCCTTGAGAAAAGGGCCTCTGATTTACACCTCCCGGTGTCCACCCACTCACTGGGAGAGGTCCCCAGATCCGAGGCCTGGGGATCCAGGTTCAAGTCCTACCCTGCCATTTTTCTATGTGCGTGAATTGGAACAGGCGATCAACCCTTCCCGGACCTTGGCTTTCCATCTTTACAAGGAAGGTATTATCATTCCCACTTTAGGTACCCATAAGGAAGGTATCATGATACCCAAAGTACAGGGAATTGCAACGGTCCAACCAAGACTCCTTCAGCAGTGGTAATTACTACGGGGATACTAACAAGGTCAGTTATCCAGAGACTCCCTGGAGAACTGGTAACAAAGGGAAAGTAAGGCTTGGAGCAAAAGGCATGTTTTATGAGGGCAAGGAAAAGGAATTATCCCCCAGACGAAGAGGAACATTTTCATTCCACGTTGCTGGAGTCTCTCAATGTCTATTTTATTTCGAGATCCCGAGTGATGCCAGTGGCGTACTAGGCTAGCACTTAGAGCGTGCATGACTCTTCTGATTACAAAAGAAATGCATGTGCATTAGAGAAAACCTTGGGAAATGTACAAAAGTTCCAGGATGGAAAGCAAAATCCTTGGTAATGCACATGTTTAATGCTTATTGTGATACACCTGCCAATATCTGCCCTTCTTCCGATTCACATATATGCACACACACACATATATAAAATATCTATTCTACAATTTCCCAAGAATTGGGATTGTAGGATAGTCGAATATTGAAGCCTCTTTCTTGCCTTCTAGATAGCTTCCCACCTCATTAGGGATCCTTCGGGAGCACCATCTTTTATTTATTTATTTTTTTAAGATTTTTATTTATTTATTTGACAGAGAGAGACACAGCGAGAGAGGGAACACAAGCAGGGGGAGTGGGAGAGGGAGAAGCAGGCTTCTCATGGAGCAGGGAGCCCGATGCGGGGCTCGATCCCAGGACCCCGGGACCATGACCTGAGCCGAAGGCAGACGCTCAATGACTGAGCCACCCAGGCGCCCCGGAAGCACCATCTTAATGTGCATGCTCTATCCCATTGTGAGTGGATTCAAACATTCTCCTTTGGTTGAACATTTCAGGTTTCTCTTTCAATTTTTCTGCAGCAGACAGAACACCCCAAAGACTGAATCTTTGACCTTTCATATGATATATATAGTCTCTATATATGTATACAATAGACAGTACAAGACTATACCTTATACACTCACACTATTATATATATAAACTGCTACATATTAAGAGTGATATATATAAGTATATATATGAAGATATGCAAGTATATACATGTTATATACCCATATATATATATATACATATATATATATATGTATATATATATATATATACCTTATACCTTTCATTAATAAACTTGTACCAGTACCTCTCAAGTTTGGAAAAATAATAAATGTAGATACAGTACATTTTTTTTTAATGTTAGAAAGTAATCTCAGCCCTGCTGTTAGACACAAGATTTTGACGCAACCAGACATAACATGTAGAACATTTTCTGTGTCTGGGACATTCCATGGTGTCAGGCTCTAATCTATGTGTTAAGACCAGAACCTTCTGCAGAGGTTGGCATTCCACTGAGTCAGAGGTTCCTCTGCAAACCCTAGGCCTCATCCTCCTGTTTTTGACTCCCAGCCAATTGTGTGCTCTACTTGCCGAATCTTCCCCTCTCCTGATCTAAAACCCTTCCAATCCGAATCCAGTGCAGGTGGCTGTTCTGTGTGAAGAAAGCTGCAGGCAGGGGGAACATTTTGTTGAGAGAGCCACTGGTTTCAATGCCAGGCACCTGCCTATCTTAACACCATGCTTCTCCTTCCAGCACATTCCTCAGCGGGATCATGTGATGAGCTTGTTTCTGGGGGCCCAGAGACGAAAGTTCTGGTTCTAAATCTACGGGGTGACCTTGGACAAATGTCTCCTCATCTGTACAACCAGCTTTGTGATCTGCCAGAGTTGGTTTGAAAATAAAAGCATATGGATTGATAGGATTTTTTTTGGGGGGGGGAGAGTTAATGCACCATAAAATGTATTACAGTATATATAATGTAATATACACTTTTTATACAGTCTATGGTATATAAATCAGACTGTTCCACTAGCTCCATGAGCCTCAAATTTTGCTCCCTCTGGAGAGAGCTCTTCCTCTAGGTTTTATTTTTAGATGTTATGGTATTTTCAATTATAAGAGCATAGGATCTGGATTCTCAGTAGTGCCTGAAAAACAGCCATGAGCCGTTGCTAATCCTTACAGCCAGTGGTAACCTTGCAGGGTCCCAGGGCTCTCTTCAAAAAGCCCTAAAGACGTAATCTGGACAATAACCACCCCTGTCTGGAGTTGAAAATGACAAGAAAGACTTCCATAAGAATTTTCTTGAAAGACAGAGAATAAATGATAATACATATACAGAGCCCTTTATAGACTGCAGTGTAAATTCTATAATGATAATAACGATCTTCACTACTTTTTTTAAAAAAGATTTTTTTTATTTATTCATGAGAGACAGAGGAGGAGAAAGAGAGAGAGAGAAGCAGAGGGAGAAGCAGGCTCCCAAGGAGGAGGGAGCCCGATGCGGGACTGGATCCCAGGACCCTGGGATCATGACCTGAGCCGAAGGCAGACGCTTAACCATCTGAGCCACCCAGGCGCCCTGATCTTCACTGCTCTTAAACACAGCCAGAGGTAACAAAGAAATGAGAACAGTAGCACATCTGAAGAGAGAACCACAAGAAGATGGCAGGGGCTAATTTAGAAACAATGTGTTTTAGAATAACAGTTAAATGATTTAAAAGTATCATAAACTAACACACCCTAACATAGTTACACAAATGTTGATCTAACAATTAATATAGAGTTGATCTTCATCTGTGAATAAAACTGCTACAATTTATCACACACATGAGCACATCCCTGAACTATGTCAAACACTTCTCTGCTTTTTCACTAAAGCCTCACAGAATCCCCACGGGGAAGGCATCTTTGTTGCCACCTCTACCAAGACAGAAGTGGAGGTTTGAGAACTTAAAAGCACCGCTCAACTTCCTACAACCAGGAAGTGTAGAGCTAGGATTTGAACCCACAGCAGCCAGACTGTGGAGCCCATGCCACAGGACCAACATTTACAATTTCCAATGTTAAATAACATGAGGGGCCATGGGTTTTCAGTCATCACAGAGGAGCGAGGTTTTTAGTTTACAGGTTTTTCTTTTTCTTTTTTTTTTTTTTGAGATTTTTATTTATTTGAGAAAGAAAAAGAGAGAGCAAACATGAGGTGGGGGAGGAGAGAAACAGACTCCCCACTGATCAGGGAGAGCCCGACGTGGGGCTCGATTGCAGGACCCTGAGATCATGACCTGAGCTGGAGGCAGACGTTTAACCGACTGAGCCATCCAGATGCCCCTAGATTATAGTTTGAATGTGAGCATGCTTTAGGATTGGTGGGATTTTATTAAGAACTTAAACCTCCCAGGTGCTCAGCACCCCCCCGATCTAGTTCCTCAGATAAGGTCTCTCTAAACCTCACTACTCCTGGACTTAAATAAACAAACAATGCTCACTGTTAGTTGATTTATTGCCATCATTCCTGATTATTATAGCAGATCTAGGAGACACTGAATAATCAAAATAAAGAATATGGGAATATAAGAAAAATTAAACATTACTCCGAATCTTACCACTCAGATAATCACTTGGCGGATGGGTCTTTCTAGGCTTTTTTCTATGCATACACTTCAACGCTTTGGGTATGTTTGTGGTGTGTTTTGATTCCTAACTTGGGGAGCTTAAAATACTTCAACTTTTCAAAGCATATTCTTTCAAAACTGCCTATGGTCAAGAAATGAGTTTGATATTTTAAAATTATTGACATTTCAGTGTGTGTTGTGTTGGGGATGGGCACTAAATTTAAAATTGTCTTCTAATATTCTAGGGCATGTCAGAGGTTTAAAAATACATAGCCAGTTTAACTTTAGTGTTCATACCCTACAAATCCCAACTTGAGTTTTTGTCTATTTGATTAGGTTTATAGAAATGTGTTCTTTTCTACTACTGTGATGATGTTGTCAATTTCTCTTTAAACCTTGGGATATTTAAAAATTTCTCAGGGGCACCTGGGTGGCTCAGTTGGTTAAACATCATGATCTCAGGGTCCTGAGATTGAGCCCCAAGTTGGGCTCCCTGCTCAGGGGGGAGCCTGCTTCTCCCTCTCCCTCTCTGCTCCCCACCCC
>NW_027397105.1:6650943-6714526 GCF_003265705.2 Callorhinus ursinus | reverse complement strand
TGACTTATGTTCTTGAAGACTTTTTTCTGTGTACTTATACCAATCTTTAAAAATAAAAATGCAAATATGCTGTCTGATTGTTTCATATTTTTTTTTAATTAAGTGTATGTCTTGGAGATCTTTCCATGTCAGTTCATATAGAATTTTATCTCTTTTTTGTTTTGCATTGCGTTCTATCGTATTTCATGAGTGTAGCATAATTAACCATAACCCCTGATGGAGGTTTATGCTGTATCCATCCTTTTTGGCATTATAAATTGGGCTGTCCTGAAAATCCCTGTACACACAAGCGTTTCTTTCAGGTAGATGCCTTAATGTACCTTGGTTGATAGTAAGCTCATTTAAAATTCAATAGAAACTGTCAAACTCTATCCCTTGAGGCTTTCAGACTTGCTAACTAAGGGGATTAGGTGTCCCCTGTTTTCTCCACGCTTGGAAAATACTTGATGTTATCAATATTTGGCATTTTTTACAAATCTGATGTTTGAAAAAAATGCTTTCAATCTGCATTTTCTCGAATGTTAGTGAGTTGAATATATTTTATGTGCTTATTGACGATTTTTCTCCTTTGAATTACCCTGCTCTTTAGGTTGTGGACTTTTTTTTTTTTTAAGATTTTATTTATTTATTTGACAGAGAGAGACACAGCGAGAGAGGGAACACAAGCAGGGGGAGTGGGAGAGGGAGAAGCAGGCTTCCTGCAGAGCATGGAGCCTGATGCGGGGCTCGATCCCATGACCCTGGGATCAGGACCTGAGCGGAAGGCAGACGCTTAATGGCTGAGCCACTCAGGCGCCCCTAGGTTGTGGTTGTGGACTTTTAATCTTATTGTTTATACAAGTCCTTTTAACAACTTTGTCTGAATACACATTTCAAGTGTTTTCTTTCAATCTACTGTTTGATTTTTAAATTTCTTTTTGCTGATTTTTTTTTCCATGTAGCATTTTCAACAATTTTAAGTGGCCAAATACATCAATTTTTATTTCTCTTCTGGCTTCGGTAATATGCTTGGGAAGGCGTGTCTTACTCCAAGACTATAAAATGATTCTGTTTTCTACTAATATTTTATAGATTTCTTTAGCTCTTTAATCCATATGGATTTTTTAAAGACTCATAAAATAGTTGAATTCATTACTTCCAAAAGGAAGTCAATTTTCCCAACACACTTTCATCACATATTTTATTGCTAATTTGAATAGCCATTATTATTAGAGTTTAATAATTAGAGATTAAAATCATACAGATATACATGTGGATGAGCATATGTACACACACACAATTCGGACCCAGTGATAACATGTTTTACTCCTAATACTAATTACTACACAGGTATATCTTTTTTTTTTCAGCTTTATTGGGGTATCATGGACAAAACTGTAAGATAAGAGTGCATGACATGATGGTTTGCTATGCATACACGTTGTGGAAGGACACCCACCACTGAGTTAATTAACAGGCTCTCATCTCAGATATTTACCCCTTTGTTTGTTTCTTTGGTGACAACACTTAAGTTCCGGGCTCTTAGCAAATTTCAGTTATACACACAGTGTTATCAACTACAGTCACCATGTTATACATTAAATCCATAGACCTTATTCATCTTATAACTGAAGGTTACCAGCCTCCCTATTTCTCCCACCCTCCAGCCCCTGGCAACCACCATTCTACTCTCTGGTACTAGATATTTCTTTTATAGCTATGTTTAGTGTCTTGGGGCAAGCCTACTCTTTTTGTTGTTGGTTTTCAAAAACTTCTCGAATTTTTGTTCTCAAACTGAGATTTAAATAGTCAGCTTTCATTAAAAGTCCTAAAATTGCGGGAGGATGGCATGTATAATTTCTAGATTAACTCGTACTAGAAACAAGTCTCTTCATAACTCACTATTTAGGAAATCAAGGACAAGAATGGTAATTGGGTATATGCCTGGAGTTGTCATCCAGAATGAAGCATATTAAATCCACTTGGCCAAGTGGGCATGTATGTTGGGACGGGGGAAGGGTGGAGGGTAGGGCTGGGGGTAGGAGGAGGGAGCATTTACGTTGTAACAGCAATGGTCATTCTGACACAGTGGAACCAACGGGGTCAGATGTGGCCTCCATCAGTTATTGGTTACGTTACTCTGACCAGGTTGCTTTGAGCCTCAGCTTCTTTGTCTATAGAATGGGGATAATCACAGGTGTCCCATTGCATTCTGTAAGGATTAAATGAGATCATAACAGTCCCACAGATAACAGGTTCTCATTAACTCCTAGTCCTTTCTTCTTCTGCTTTGATGAGGCGTCAGTCCTATCTGGTAAGAGGTGGTCCCCAAAGAGTAGATCACACAGAAGTTTCCAAAGGTGTCAGGTGATTGTGTCTCCTTTTCCTTTTTATTCTTGACTGAAAAGGTGTGAAAAGCTTACTGAACACCAGTCACCACTGAATAAGTACCCAAGATGACTCCAAGCTTGTTCAATTACACGGGCAAGCATTCACTGCCACATGGAAATTGGACTCGGGTTAAGCTTGGTACATTGCAGGCACTCGAGAAACACTAGCTACCAAAGTGGATCATAAAGATTCATAACCATTAGTCCCACGCTTGGATATTTACTCTAAATGTGGTGAGTATCCTATAAAACAACCCTGGAGAATTAAAAAGGCCATGTGCATAAAGATTTTCATAGTGATGTTATTTATAATATAAAAATTATAACTGGATCATTTTCCAACCCAAGTGGAAAAGGTTTAACAAATTACTATATACTCACTCGATGGACTTTGATAAAGTCTTCAAGACAAGAATGTGCCACTACCAGCGGCTCGAAAAACAGCTTATGGTACTATGCTCCCTGATAAAAACACTGAGTACAAACTTCTCTACACACTCTGGCTGTAACTTTGTAAAAATCTTTACGCATCTGGACAAGGATAGGAAGGAAACACAAAATAGTAAAAACTTTTAAAGTATCGAGGAGATTACTGTTCAATTAATGTTGAATAGTATTTTCTGGATCTGGCCTGTTTTGGAGCCTTCTCGCCCCGTCTAGAGCTTGAGTACCAAAAATGTTCCACATGGAACTTGACCTCAGACCGAGAAACCGGCCCCACCAGTCCTGAGGAGCACAAAGTTGAATGACTTCCGGGACGAAGAGTGTTTCCAGAAATAGGAAAGGCAGAAAGCTATGGGAGACATCCCAGTCATTTCTCCTCATCTTTGAAAGGAAGATATTCCCTGGGGCTACCTGACTTTGTTTTCCTAAGAAAGAACTGATGACTTTTTACCTAAGGGGCTGAGAAGGCGCTTAGAAGGGGCTCAAGGAGCAGAAAGAACAAGAGGCAGATTGAAGGTAGAAGACTTCCTTGGGTGGTAGATCAAATTGGGGTGTCAGCAAGGGGTGGTAGGCAAGACATCCTAAGTATCTGAGAGGTTATGGATCCACTCTTCATTGCTACACAGACCGAGTGATGGCTAAGTTGCCATGCATGAGCGAAGCCATTATATACACTTTACAACGTTACAGTAGTGTAAATCAGTATCTGCTGCTAGCATTACTGTTTCTTTAAATCTAAGGAGGCTGATCTAAGGGGGCTGGATACAGCAAACCTCAACTGGAGTGACTGAAATGATAAGAGGAGTACGTACTCCAATAGCGTCTATGGGGAAATGGAAAAACTTATCTTCCGTCAACCAACAGGAGAAAAGAAAGAAATTATTCTTCTTTCGGTGGCTCCCAAGGGCACTCTGCTGGGCCCGGCTAAATAAATAAGTAAGTAAGTAAATAAATAAATAAAGTCAGGAATCAGCCTTATTTGTTCTAAATTTCTGGGAATAAATGACATTTGCACAGCATTTGGAGACCCTCATATCTTACCTGGGAATAAGATATGAAGCTGGTTAAGTGACATTTGACTTACTAGTTATTCCGGAGGACATCAGAATAGAAGTTAGTGCAAAGTACTCATTACAAACAAACAAATGCTACCTGCTTAGAAAGTTGAACATCTAAGCACTGAAAACAGGAAGGCTGCAAAACAATTACTTGACTAAGAGTTTTGGGGGATTTTTTTTAATCCTGTTTATCCATCAGAAGCTTTTCACTCCCCCCATGTTTGTCTCTTATGCAATTCACATGTCACCAGGTCACGTTATCCCTTACCCTTATGGGGACAGGGACTTCTTTCTGTACAAGAAAGCATCAGTAATTCTGCAGAGGTCTTTCCCTCACAAATGGCATGAATAATTTTATCTGTATGGAAACAAAGGCCCAGGGAGCAGGGCTGAGTCCTATCCCAAGGTCATGGAATCAGAGGAGATGTGATAGGACTCCCCTCCCCCCCGCCCCCTCATGCCCCTGCCCACGGGAGAGCATGAGTGGGCCTAGGAAGGCAGACACCTGTGAAATGCACCTGCTGGTTCCTCCTTCCGGATCTGGGCAGAGATGCAAGCTAGCTGATCACCATCTGCTAGATGTCCAGTGAGTTCTTGCTCTATTAACAGGGAAATAGAGGCAATGAAAAAGCCACTTTATGCCCTAGCATCTTCTTTTCACGTTTGGCTTCCCTGAAGTATATAAAAGTCAAACGCTGGGGCTGAGCACTGCTAGTTTGGCCATGTGCTTCCATTTCTCTTCAATTTAATTCAACTAGATTAGAATCCATCCAATCTGGTTCAATCCAACTTGACCAAGTCTTCCTGACTGTGCCAGCCACATACTATAGCAAAGAAAAGATGAATGCTATTCGTTCTGGTCTGGAAAAACTTAATTTTTTTAAAGGACCCCGGGCACACTAAATTGGACAAATAAATATAATCCTTGATTCATGTTACATCACCACATAGGATCATTGAGCCCTGAATGAACACTGTTTAATTAATTTGCTTAATAATAAACATGCAGGCACCCACTGCCTAACCTAAGAACTCCACCAGCAACTGTTTCCTTAGTTTAGACTACATCCTACCTCCTCACCTAGCCCCCCCTGCTCCAGAAGAACTACTTTTCTGAATTTTGTATTTATATTCTTTCCTCCCCTTGCTGTTCTAGTTTTAATACACAACACCTATGCCTAAAATTGTATAAAAACATAGATGGCTGGGGCACCTGGGTGGCTCAGGCAGTTAAGCATCTGCCTTCAGCTCAGGTCATGATCCCGGGGTCCTGGGATCGAGCCCAAAGTCTGGCTCCTTGCTCAGCAGGGAGTCTGCTTCTCTCCCTCCCTCTGCCCCTCACCCCCAGCTCGTGCTCTCTCTCGCTCTCAAATAAAATCTTAAAAAAAAAAACAAACCCAGATTGTTTACTTCTATTGCTTTTGAGTAGTCTTTGGGGGAAGGGTAAAATGCATCTTCAATACATATTTAATGGTGCCCTCTTTATGCCAATCAGAGTTCTACATGCTGGGGAAGCAAGCAGTGAAACAAACTAACAAAACTCCTGGTCTCTATGGCCGACAAATAACAAGCAAGTAACCAAGTCAAATGTTTAATATACCTGATGAATTAGAAGGGCTATGGATACAAAGAAACCAGGTGGGTGGTCAGGGCTGTTGCCCCAGTAACGAAGATGGTGAGGGATGGCCGCCCAGTAGCGGAGTCCATCTCACACAGCTGGGATGGGAGGGAACAGCAATGGTCTCAAGCAGGTGGCCTGAGCCAGACCCCAAATGTTCCTCTGGCTTTTAAAAAAAGATATTAAGTTCCCATTTAGGAATGAAAATGCATTCATCTTTTAAGGTCCTGTCAATTGTGTTCTCATGTGGACTTCTAGAGGCACAGTTTGCTGGAACCACGCACAGAGTAATGGAAAGTCGGCTCTAAGATTCCATGTGAGGGTGGGGAAGGTTTCTTTCCTGCTCCCCAACTGTATACCCAGCCCCCAGCTTCTCGTAACATCCACTGCAAGGGAAACATGGAAGACACAGCTGTCGAATGAATGAATAATATGTAACTCCCACACAGCATTTTCCAGGTTGCCTGTAAGCTTCTTGAGGACAGGGTTACAATCCTACAAAGATTATCCCCTGGGGTGGGGGTGGAGGGGCAAGGATGCCTGATACCAATTAATAACAGAGATCCAAGGCTTGAAAGGGTGAGTCGGCATCTAAGTAAGAAGCCAGGAAGGAAAACCATCAGAGTGCTTACCTGGGTGGGTGGGGGGGTGGGGGAGGGCCTGCCAGTAACCCACCTATAGAAACTCACCCCATTAAAGAATTCACTGTTGCCAACTGTGAGCTTCTCTTTTCAGAGCAGAATTTTCCACAGTGTGTTTATCCAGCTAAACTTGCCTCATGGGATGCTATGTGAATAAAGGTGAAACACGTTTGGGAATCACTACTTTTTAAAAGTTCACAATATAGGGCTCCTGGGTGGCTCAGTCAGTTAAGCGTCTGCCTTCAGCTGAGGTCATGATCCCAGCATCCTGGGATCGAGTCCCTCATCGGGCTCCTTGCTCAGTGGGAGTCTGCTTCTCATTCTGCCCCTCCCCCTGTCCCTCTCCCTGCCTGTCCCCCTCCCCCTGCTTATGCTCTCTCTCTTTCTCAAAAATAAATTTAAAAAAGAATCTTAAAAACAAAAGTTCACAATATACGTCAGAACTAGTAAGGTCTTCCAGAAATCCCGCAGTTAAAGATCCAGTGTAATTTTTTAGCATACTCTGCCTCCCTCTTGTTAAAAATGTTAAGGTCCTGTGGACTCAGTCTTCTCTGGACCACTGTGGAGAAAACACTGGCCACGTAATCCACATTAAGGGAAAAGTTCTGCAGAACAAAGTCTGCAGGATAGAGGGATGGTGGAGGTAAGGAAGGTGGGAACGCCATATTAGAAGGTGGGATCATAAGCAGACTAACGTGCCCCCACCCCCCGATGTCCACATTCTAATCCCTGGGACCTAAGAATATGTTACTTCCCATGGTCCTATGGACTGAATTGTGTCTTGACCCTCCCTCTCCAAATTCATATGTTGAAGCCCTAAACCCCAGTGGGATGGTATTTCCTTCGGGAAATATTAGGTTTAGAGATGAGGTCATGAGGGTGGGACCCCCTTGAAGGGATTAGTACCCCTGTGAACAAGAGAACCAGAGAGCTCACCCTTCCCCACCCCTAACTCTCTCCTCTTTCTTTCTCTTTCCATTTGCAGCCGTGATATCCCCCGTGCCCTGTGTCTTATTATTCCATCCAAGGCTGTGGATGGAATTCAAGTTGCTAATCAGCTGACCTTAAAATAGGGAGATTATCCTGAATGAGCCCAATGGAATCGCAAGAGTCTTACATGTCCAAGTGAGAGAGAGATTTGAAATTGCTACATTGTTGCCCTTGTCAATGGCAGAAGAGACCATGAACCAAGAGCTACAGGTGCCTCTAGAATCTGAAAAACAGAGGGTTCTAGAGGGGAAGGGGTGGGGGGATGGGTTAGCCTGGTGATGGGTATTAAAGAGGGCACGTTCTGCATGGAGCACTGGGTATTATGCACAAACAATGAATCATGGAACACTACAACAAAAACTAATGATGTAATGTATGGTGATTAACATAACAATAAAAAATTTAAAGTAAAAAAAAATAGAATCTGAAAGTCAAGAAAACAGATTCTTTAAAGTCTCCAAAAGGAACACAGCCCTGCTAACACCTGGATTTTAGCTCAGTGAGACCCTTCTCAGACTTCTGATCTCCGTAACTACAAGATGATAAATTTGGGCTGTTTCAAGTCACTAACTTTGTGGTAATTTGCTACAGGAGGCGGATACCACCGTTGCTGAGAGAGGAATTAGTGGCAAAGAAAGAATCAGTTCAGCTAGGAACAGTTTGTACAGACACCCAGGGTGAAAATTAGCCCTTCGCTTCCTTCTATTCTGCTTGCATCCAGGAGAAATTCCTGAAAGATCCTGATAGAGCAAGTTTTCCCAAATTTTAAAAATGATCTCCTGGTCATTTCAATAGCAAGGTGGAATTGAGGAGCGGTTAAGATATTTGTGCTCAAGGAGGCCTCACATGAAAAAGTGGTCTTCAATGAAATGCTGAAGCAATGCATGCTCACACGAACAATTATCTTAGAATATCATGTTAATTATGAAGACAGGTGTGATTCATTTATCCATTCAAGAAATATGTATTGAATACCTACTCTATGTCCAGATCCCTGAGAACACAACAGTCCGAAAATGTCACAGTAATGGTTTTATGAAACTTCTCGTTTTCAAATGTTACAAAAATACTCAAGGCCATTCACATGGGAAAAAAATATCAAATCCTAGGGCTGGAAGCAATTGCAGATTCAACCAAACAGAGTCAGCCCCTGCCTCTTCAGTGCCTACTCTGCATGTGTCTTGGTTTCTTTTGGCGGTGACCCCAAGTCTGGGAGTCCCTACACCTGAGCACCAATCAGCCTGTCTACTGAGCTGCCCCTCCCCCCAGGAAGCCCAAAGAGAAGCTCCCATGTTCTTCCTCTGCTGGCTTCTACCCCAGGTGACCCAGCATTCATGTTCCTGGCACCCCCTTCTCATTCCGAGTCTCCTCTTTCATGCCTAAAATGTGAGTTTTGCATTTTGAGGCATCTTTGGGCACCCAGACTCTCGAGAGCTTGATGGGGATATGGGAGGGGCCAGCAGAGAGTATTGGTCAAAGGCTGCTTAGGCTGAAGGTAGGGTTGCCAGAGAAAATAGAGTGGCTAGTTCAATTTGGATTTTCAGATAACAATATGTCCCTAATTTGGCAACATGCTAAAAAAATTGTTCATTATCTGAAATTCAAATTCAACTGGGCATCCTGTCTTTTTATATTAAATCTGGCAGCCCTCAATTTGTGGGGGAAGGAGGCAAGGCCATGGTGGATACCAGAGTTTGCCTTTGCGTGGACTGTTTGAGTCAGAAGAGGAGACAAAAAGCAAAAGAAATATAGCAGTTCTCTTGAAGGGAAATCCATGAATGGACCACTCTCTCTCCTTTTGATCTTTTGTGCCTGGTGTGTATGTGCATGTTTGTCTACACCCATACATCGGAGTCTGCGTTTTGTTGACACAGGATTATGGTATTGACAGAAACTGGTGACAGTGATACCGATTACAGATATTGACAAAACAAGTGAGAATTTTTTAGAAAGTAAGTGATCAGTCTAAAAGTAATATTACTTACTACATTTCTATAAACTGTCTACCATTTATGTCCAACAGCTACACAGCCCCATCACAATTTTGTTTCTTCCCCGTATTTGTGTGGTCTTCATAAAACCATAAAACATTACGAAAGGGTCTGCGAAATCACCTAGTCCAAATTTGACATTTACAGGTTAAGTAACCGAGACTCAGAGAGAGGAAGTGACCAACCCGGGATCATGCTCTGTCATAACAGTATTTTTCGAGGGCTCACGTACCAGGCATTTTTAAAATGCTCTGCTTGTATTATCACATTTAATCCTTGCAACCACCATATAATCACCATTATTCAGATGAATCAAATTGCAGCAGAGAGAATTATGACACTTATCTAAGGTCAAGGTTATACAGCTGGAAAGTAGAAGCGCCTGCAAAACACCCAGCTAGTTTGGCTCCAGAGTCACACACTCAACCATGAAACCCCACAGCCTCTCAAGTAAGAGGAGTTCATATCATTAAATATGTTAATACATGTAAAATGTCCTCGTTTACTGCTCCTCTAGCACGATTGTGTCCTTAATAACAAGGTCATGCAAACACAGTTTACAGAAAGCCGGTTGGCATCGACTCATTTATAAACAAGCCCCACAAACATGGGATGTCTTGCTGTGATCAGAGAACAATTTAGTTGCATTTATTTATTTTTAAAGATTTTATTTATTTGACAGAGAGAGAGACAGTGAGAGAGGGAACACAAGCAGGGGGAGTGGGAGAGGGAGAAGCAGGCTTCCAACTGAGCAGGGAGCCCAACATGGGGCTCGATCCCAGGACCCTGGGATCATGACCTGAGCCGAAGGCAGTCGCTTAACTGACTGAGCCACTCAGGTGCCCCTATATTTAGTTTTTGAAATAATTTTAATTAGACACAATGCCAGGGTCTACCAGCAAAGCAAACACCGGCAGTGAGAGGGAGTTTTATGAATTTACATTAGGAGTAGCTCATGAAAGTAAGAAGAAAAAAAGCAAATGGAGCAGAAATCAAAACAGAGAAGAGGCTTTCCTATCCATTGTTAAACACAAAATAAACCATGTTCTCTTAGGAAGAGGCAGGCGCTCTTTGCTAGCAAGCTGCCGACCTAAGGTCTGAGCTGGTGCAGCTGGACTTTATGTAATTATATCCAGGAGGATATAATCATCGGGGTCTGCAACAGTACATTTACTTAGTTTCACATGCTGCTTGTTTTTTCTTCGGTGTCTTTCAGGAGATTATCAACCCCTTGTATCTCCAGTGACCAAAGCACTTTGTCCATTTCCAGACCCCAGTTTGGCTGTTTATCAAAGGTGGAGGATTAAGCATGCCGGTATCTGCGTTGATATCATGTTTTCCTGAAGCTACCCTTATCCTGTGATACAAAGCCTGTCCAAGCTTTAGAGAGAGAGAGAGAGAGAGAGAGAGAGAGAGGGAGAGAGAGAGAGAAAAGAAGAGAAAAGAGAAAGAAAGCAAGAAAAAGAAAGAAAAAGAGCAAGTTGGCAATTTGAATTCTCCAAAGCTCCAGGGTCTACCTGGGAGACACCAGGACTCCACTAACCCACTAAAACAGGAATTAGGAATTCCCTCTCTGCACTTTCCCCGAAGGAAGGATTCCTTGATGAGTTCCCTAAGTCTGTTTTGCAGTTCTCCTATCCTTTATTTTATTTTATTTTTATTTTTTTACAACCAGCCCCTCCCCTACCCCCTACGTGAAAGGGCAAGGATGCATCTGAAATGAGCTTAGTTTCTTGCAAAAACAAATCTGCATCCTCTCTTCTTCAGAAAGGTGGCAGTGTTGCCTTGCGGTTTTGACCACATTACAAAGCAGGGGCAAGGTCTCTAGCGGATTAACAGACCAACCAGCGCACCTCATCAGGGAAAGGAGAGGAAGGACATAATCCACTGTGGAACCCAGTGCCTGGCAGGTTCACCCCGGAGCTTCAGGGCCCCGAGGCTCGCGGCCACATAAGCTCTTGAATGGTCATCTCCCTTCAATGGTACGGAGCCTTAGAAAACCTCCCATGGACCCCACAGACATCTAAAAGCCAGAAGCATCTAAGGAACTCCCACACGACCCTTACTTTCCAACATCCATACTTCTCCGCTTTGAAACATGAATTCCAAGTGGAAACACTGAGTGGTCCCATTTAGTAAAGCTGCGGAGAATCACCGTAAGCGATGCCAGCATCCTAGGAACACCTGTTACGGGGAATGTTCACATAGGAATTCTCAGAAAGTAATCCACCTTCTAAGTAGGAATTCTGCCATTTGTTGAGTGGTTTGTCACCGCTTTTATAAAACCGATATCACACACAGTGCTGTTGAGAAAGAACTTAAGGGGGCGAGTGTCTCCCTGTCTAAACGTGGAGGCCCACACGTTGGTACCTTCCATGGACGCCTAAACCAACCCTTCATGGCGAGCCGCTAGACTTCCCGGCTCTCCCTTCCACTCACCTTCACTCGGCGTCCTCTGAGAAGTTTCTGTATGCGCCACTAACACAGAAATTTTGGGGGAAATTCTCCATTTATAAATATCAGATGGTTTGGGAAAAAATATTTGTGGCACTGGATTTTTTTTTTCTCTCTACAGTGATGTCATCCTAAATACTTGGTGTGCTCCAAATTTGCTATTTTTACTTCCCCCAAGTGACTTTTTTGGGAAATACATTTGTTTGGATTAGCTACATTTTAAGTGACCCTGTATCTATTAATACACAACATCAGGTTCATCTTCTCAGCAGTTACAACTGATATTATGTAGCTCTCCAACTTGAACTCCCTTATTTGTTCATTTTCAAAGTCCTTCCTTTCCGATGTACCCCTCCAAAATTTCTGTTCACAGATACAGGAAAAAATAGAAAAGAATTGGCCTTTTCACAAACAAACAAAAATCACATCCAACAATTCAAAGCATTGAAAACGGAAGACATTCAAGTTTCTCGCCCCCACCCCCGGCCCCCAAAGTCAAATAAAAGTCTTCACTTTCAAAAATGTGCTTTGGGGGGACAAGGTGGAAGGAGCCACGGCCGGCTCTGAAACACTGGTTGGGAAGCCATGTAGAGTTGCGAGCTGCAGAAGAGGAAAGTTAACAAGGAATGCTAAGCGACTTAGCCCTACCTGATCTGAATTTGCTCCTAATCAGCAAAGAATGCTCAGACCCCAGGAGTGTCATGTTGAGTCTCAACGAGCCGCTGGTCCCTTGGCCAGACGCCCCTGTTTTCCACCAGGAACGGGCTCCCGGGAGCCCAGCGGAGCGCAGCTAACAACCCACAATGCATCCAACTCTCCGGGAGCGCCCGTGGGTAGGAGGACCGCGGCGGCCAGCGGCCGAAACCGGTGTCCCCAGCAAGCTGGCGGCACCCCCCTCGCTGCGCGGGGCTAACTGACTCCGAGCCGGCGGGACCCTCCTCCTGCGCCGAGTCTGGCCGGCAGCGGCGGCATCCCAGGCGTGCCCGGCTGATGTCATGGGCTGCCAGCGATCGCGGAGTATCGCCACCACGCCTTTATGAAGGGCCCAAGTTTGCCATCCGATACTTTTTTACTACTGACAACAGCTCAGCCAATCAGGCGCGGCGAGCGGGGCCGGGGCCGGCGGCCGCCCTGGGAGCGGCGGGAGCGGGGGTCCCGGCCGGCGCGCGGGGGCGCAGGGGCGCGCGGGGGCTGCGCGGGGGTGGCTGCGAGCCCCCCGCGGGGCAGGAGAGGCGCGCGCGGGCGCGCGGAACCCAGCGGGGCTCCGGGCGCCGCGCGCTCCCACCTTCTCTCCGCGTTCCCGGGCCTCGGGGCGCAGGCAGAGATGAGCGGCCGCGGGGAAAGGGAAAGCCTTTCATTTTCCCGGGATGTGCGCTTTCGGGGCGAGCCTGACTCGGTGGACGCGCAGATCCAGCCCGGGGACACAAGGCCCTCCCTCTGGGGGAAGGCACAGCCGTGGAACTGTGGGGGGAGGGGGCCCAGGAGGGTGGGACTCAGGGAGGGTCTCAGGAGCCTGGGTGGGGGTAGTTGGGGTGTCAGAGCTGGGGTCAGGCTTAGCTTGCAAAGGCTCTAGGCTCTTCCTATGCGTGGGGGGGGGGCAATCCATTCTGAACCCAAAACGGAGTATTGGACATCTAGAATGTGCCAGGGGTTATAAGCTCTACCTGATCCGAATTAGCTCCTAATCAGCAGCAAGGAAGGCTCATCGGGAAGTAAAACAAAAACTCTGCTTTCAAGAAGCTTGCTCCGTAGGTGGTGGCACCGAAAATAAAACCCAAGCTGCGTACCTACATGATGTTGGGTTGAATTGATTTGCAACCTTCTACGCGCGTGGGCCCCTGGTCTCCTGGATCACATACATAACTGCTTAGGTCTCAGGAGAACGCAACCCTTACAAGGTCGGGGTGACAGGTGAAGACCCGATAGGACAAGCTCCTGGGACAACTTCTGGTGCCGGAATTCTCCGATCTTTGGATCCCACCAGTCCTTTGTGTACAGAAGGTCATCTGAGTTAGGCCATACCCTTCTTGGGTCAGAAGGGAGACAAAGCAACCCCAGCCATGTTCCCATTGGGAACAGTGTCCTGGCCGCGGAGGGGGTTTCCAGGCGGGTGGAAAATACAGGAGCATCTCGGTGGCGATGTCTCATTTCCATACACAAGTGTGTTACTTTCCTAGTCCTGCAGTAACAAGTTACCGTGAGTTCGGGGAGTTAAAACGACACGAATTTATTACCTTGCAGTTGTGAAGGTCAGAAGTCTGGGTTCTCCTGGGCTGAGATCGAGGTACCGTCAGGGCTCTTGTCCCTTCAGAGAATCTAGAGCAGAACGGTTTCCTGCCCTGGTCCAGCTTGTAGAGGCCAATCATTCTCTTTTGCTCCTGGTCCCTTCCTCCCATCTTCAGAGACAGCAGTGGTGGGGACAAGCTCTTACCCCCCTCGGGTGACTGATCCCCCACCCCCCACTTCTGCCTCCCTCTTCCACACTTTAAGGATGCTTGTGACTACATTGGCCCCCGCTGGGTAAACCTTATTGCAAGGTCAGCTGATTGCCAACCTTAATTCCTTCTGGTACCTTCATTCCCCCTCTGCCATGGAGTGAAACAGATTCCTGGGATTGAGATGTGAGCAGTGGGAAGGGGAGACATTCTGCCTGGCACAGAGTGACCCCCTCCTCCTCCCAGCATGTTCCTGTCCTCAGTCAAGCCCCAGGCTCCTGGTCTCCGATGGAAAGAGGTCAAGGGGCTGGGGTTTGGGAACCCAGGACCGCAGGAGCCTGGAAGAATTCCAGTGACTTCGAGCTGCCTGAGGCAGAGAGGTGCTCTGCGGGGAAGGGATCAGTGACAGAGGGAACATTGCAAGATGATCCGAGTAGCGAAAAAGAAACTACTCTGAGCAACATTAAAAACAAAAACAAAAAACCCAAACAGATTTTTATTCTGAGGGCCGTAGGGCTGAGAAGAGGTCCACGCAACTTGGCAGAGAATTCTTTTTCAGCGAAAGTTGTGAGGAAAACAGGGCAGCCAGCATTGAAAGTAAGGGTCTGCGTGACCTAGGGGAGTTGGACAGGAGTATGTTGTTTTCCCTCTGCTGGCGTGACTGTGTGTGTGTGTGTGGGGAGCTTGGTTTCTTTTTTGAGTGAGTTTGGGAAATGCTGGTCGCCAAAATGTCAATTTTCCCATCACAACGCAGAGCTGCTGACGTCTGCCTGCTGAGATTTATGCCCCCTACAGTGTGGAATATCTCTGGATATAAATATGCTCATATAGAAGCTCATCCTTCCTTCTCTCTATGCAAGCATTTTTTTTTTAAAGCAATTTGGAGAGGCTGTTCCCAAGGGGGAAAGATCTCCAAGTAGCTATGAGAACAGCAATGGCCTGCCACCAAGCTCTGTCCTACAATTTGACCACCTTGGAGGCACTTGTCCCGTATACCATGCGACCCTGGGACTTCTCTCCTGAGCCCATGATGTAAGGTGGAAGACAGACACGAGCTGCCTGTGTTGGGGGGAACTTCATCTGACCCTGAGCTCCCTCTGTGACCTGGAGTGAATTATCAAAGTCTTCCAAGACAGCATCTTCTGGTAACATGACGTTGGAAATATTTACTTCTAGAAGGGTGCAGAAGTTTAGATGAGATAGGACATTGGGAGCACCCAGAACAATCCCCCATGGCATGTTTTGTGTTTTAGGTCCCTCTCTTGACCCTCCCCTGACCTCTGATACTTCTTGATGATTCCAAGCAATCCTGAATCCCTGTGTTATGGCTTTCCTTTACTTGACCATGAGTTATCTACAACTGGGTAACCAATTACCACCAGGGTAGCAGCTTAACACAGCACACAGGCTTACTATCTCGCAGTTTCCATGGGTTGGGATTCTGGGCGTGGCTCAGCTGGCCCTTGGCTCAGGAATTCACGGGGCTGCAGTCAAGGTCATGGTGGGGGTTTCAGCCTTGTCGAAGGCCCAGCGTTCTCTTCCAAGCTCACTGGCTGAGTAGAATCCAGCTTCTTGCAGTCCTAGAACTCACCGTAGCTTGCTCTGTCCCAACAGGAGAATCTCTCTTTCACGAAAGACCCTTTTAAAGGACTCCCCTGATTAGGCCAGACCCACCCAATATAATCTCCCTTTTAACAAACTCAAGGTCATACCACTAAGGAAACTTCATGGTATCTGCAAAACCCCTTGACATTGGCCAAATCACATAACCTAACCGTGGCTGTGTCATCGGTCACATTCAAGGGCCCCCCCCCCCCGATGGTGAAGGAGAGAGGGTTATACAAGGGTGTAACTCGCTGAGCCTTCTGCCCTTCACAGCTGTGGTCCTGGGCCTGCAGCCAGGTGGGAGTGTTGTGTCTGGAAGCGTGAGTCCACTGCACAGCTCAGGGTGGTCAGCTTGAACCCTGACCCCGTGTGGACCTCCTCGTGGGGCCACCTGGGGTCAGGGGCTGGGTCGCAGGGCACGGGGTGGTGAGCAAAGGACAGCTCACTTATGCGGACCTCAGAACCTCCAGTTCTCTTAGCGCCCCAAGGTCATCACTGTCTTCTTGGACCTCATCATCTCCTTGTCTTCTGTGCTTGTCCCCGGTACCATCTGCTGTCTGTTTTCTCTTTTTTTCTTTCACGTGTCTGATGAGCAACTTCAGGGGAGCATCTGTCCCTCTTTCATCCATTCATTGAAAGTGTGTGCAGGGATCTGTACAAGCCACTCTGGCAAATGTCCTGGTTAGACATAGAGCTTACATGCGGGTTTGCACACTCACATGATTTGACCAGTGATAGGAGAGAATGTGCTGGGGCAGGGGGTGTCTGTGGCAGGCCTGACACACAGGGCTGGTCCAAATGGGGCAGCGAGGACGTATAGCCTGGGTTGACCATAGCCAGACAGAAACTTATTGGCATTCCCTCCGGATATTCAAACAAACTGAAAACCCGGGGGGAAATGTTCCATGTATTGGTTTCTAAAAATGTGAGTGGCTATTGGTAATTTCAAAAAACAAAAATAAACAAAAAAAACTCTTAAAACACAGTATGAGTCAACCAGGGACAGATTCAGGATGTGGGACCTGAGCCTTATGTATCTGGCGGGGGGGGGGGGCTTTAAAAAAATAAGTGCAAAATCGAAATGGGATGGTTCGTGAAAGTGTGACTTTTGACCAAAATTGAGAAATGGAATCACAACTACCTGGAGCATGGACGATTCGGATCCTCAGTCAACTGACCAGAAATGGTAATGCAGAAATGCTTCCTACTTGCATCCTGGCTTCCCTTCCCACCTGGAACTCTCTAGAATTCCCAGCTACTCCCAGCACCCCCAGGGCCGGTGTCAGTGGGAGGAAGGACCCTGATGCTTAAGTTTCATTAACTTCATGGTAAATCCATCTCGGGGGCCAATAAAACATGTCTTCAAGCCGAATGAGGCTCGTATACCTCTGCCAAGAAAATCTGGTCTCTAAGAGGCTCCGTGAGCCCCAGGAACGAGAGTAAAATGCATGCTACCAAGTTACCAATTTAAGAAATTACCTATTTAAGGAATACAGCTTCAGCCTATCAATTTTGTTTCAATTTCAATTCAATTGAAATTCAATTCAATTTCAATTCCATTTCAATATTTATTAAGTGTGGACTGTGTTCTAGCCCTGCAGGGGTTATAAAGATAACACAGATGTGATCCTGGACCTCCAAGGGCTAAGGATACAGTGGCAGGGCATCCCCAAGCTCCCAGTGCACCAGAAATCCAATGTCATTATTACGCTAGTAACGGAATGAAATCTCAGATGGAACTCACTGGGGCCGCCCTGTTAATATAACCTGTTTTCTTTCACGAAAGTAAAGGGAGAAGGACTTTTGTCTAAGTTAAACAAAGGCTTTAAGTTAAACAAATGTAAAGAAAGCTGTTTCAGTTGAAAGTATCTGTCACAGCTCCTGGTCCCCCTGCCTGCCAGTAATGCTTCTCACCCTGTCCCCCTCTCTTTGCACTTGTCCATCCTGGCTCGTGCGCAAGGAAAGGGAAGGCAGTTCGATCATTCTGCTTTAAAGCCACTGGGTTGGGCCACATTCACTAGAGGGCAGGGTCACTGCGTTAAAAAATCATGCATTCACGTATTGCCTCTTCTTGGGCTTCTTTCTGGTTGCTATTACTGTTGAGAGGGCAGGGAGAAGCATAGATCAGAATTAAAGAATGTGCATTCCGACACGTGTTCATATTCCTGCAGCTAGTTTGCACTGAATTTATGCAATGACTGTGTCCTTGGGGTCCAGGGTATATCCAAGAGGCTCGTCGCATGGCTGTGACTTGCCCTAAAGAATATGCGTGTTACACGGAGTGGGGCTCATGGTTGTCCTTCACTATTGCATAGATGGAATTTGCTTCATGCCAGTTCTTTGGGCCCCTTCCATTCCTCCCCCCGCCCCGTACTTTGAGGCACAAGATGATGAATAATCTTTGTCCAATAGGCACTTGTCAGTCTTTGCGCTTCTAGATTCTCTTGAGGGTTAGGCATTGTTGATCCTTTCCTTTCTCTCAAAACTCCTTCCAAATCTATATGTTTGCCTGAAATTGTTTCCTTACACTCTAGACCCATATAACCAAATGCTTTCTCAGCTGGACTTTCCCAAAAGAGCCCATATGTCCATCGATGGATGAATGGATAAAGAAGGTGTGATATGTACACATGCTCACACACTCTGGAATATTACTCAGCCATCAAAAAATGAAATCTTACCATTTGTAATGACGTAGATAGAACTGGAGGGTATTATGCTAAGCAAAGTAATCAGAGAAAGACAATTATCATATGATCTCACTCATATGTGGAATTTAAGAAAAGAAACAGATGAACATAGGGGAAGGGAGGGAAAAATAAAATAAGACGAAACCAGAGAGGGAGACCAACCATTAGAGACTTAACTCTAGGAAACAAACTGAGGGTTGCTGGAGGGGAGGGAGGTGGAGGGATGGGGTAACTGGGTGACGGGCATTAAAGAGGGCACGTGATGTAATAAGCACTGGGTGTTATAGAAGACTGATGAATCACTGACCTCTACCTCTGATACTAATATTACACTATATGTTAATTGATTAAAAAAAAAGAACTCAACAGGTACAAAACCTAAACTTACCGCTTCCTCTCACCAAGTTTCCCTACAAACCTACTCCCTTTTCCTGCAATTACTGTTGAACAAATGGACAAAGTATTCACCTCGTCTCTGGCTTGGGAGATAGCCCGCAATCCACCCCTGCATTCTGTCCATCATCAACCTGTCACCAAGCCACATCCATTCTCCTGAATTCCTCCTGAATCTACCCCTTTAATTTGTTCCCAATGCCTCTTCCTCACTTCCAGACCTCCTTGCTTTTCTCCTGGTTTGTTTTAAGTGTCTCTTGAGTGGTCTCCGGGCTCCTAGTCTTCCCCGTCTCCAACCCGTCTTCTGTGTTGTCATCAAAGTGATGTTTCTAAATCATAGGCAGGATCACTTTGCTTCCTGCCTAAATCCTTCCTTGGCTCCCTAGTGCCACACTCCTAAAAATGACACAGAGAGCTCCATGTTATTCAGCCCCATCAACTTGTACCTTACTTCCTGCCTTTCCCATTTTATTCTGTACATACTAGCAATGACAAATAGTTCCAAGAACATGGAGGCTTTTCTCTATTTTGCTTTTCCTAAGCACTTTCTTTTTACCTAGAATGCCTTTTTTTCTCGGTCTCGAGACATCCTACTTATAACTTCACAACTCAAGTCAGATGACCTTATTCAGAAAACCTTCTTTGACAGCTCAGGCAGAGGGCATCACGCCCCCCTTGCTTTGCTACTTTCCTATCTTTATGTACTTCTGTTATTGCATTTGTCAGGGAGGATTATCAATTACTTTTTAACACAAAAATTCTTCCACAAGTTTATGGGCTCCTAGGGGACAGAAACATTGTTTTCATTCATGCCCATAACCTACTATCTATTTTCCCTTTTAATTTTATGTTGCTAGTTCCCTGCATGATTCATCTTGTAAAAAACTGCCCTTCGACATAATTTCTGATTGAATTATTATATATAGACTAGTGTTTCTTTTTCTTTTTTAATCTTCTCCTCTGCAAAGAGTTTATAAACTTCTTGAAGCCTTTGGCTATGCCTATTATTCTTTATATTTACCAAGATGTCTTATACGGTGGCTTTCAGAGGAGTTGGAACAGGGGTGGGTGGGATGATGCCTGGGGTGTGGGGACTGTTTTGTTCTGATTCACTCCATTCACACTTTCCAAAGATGACGAAACCACTTCTGGTTCATTTGGTCTGATCTGGGAGCTTGCTTTTTCTTCCAAACCTTTCCCCCCCCACCCCTTGGCAACTGGTCACATTCTGTTTTCCTAACTCCTCACTTTGCTCCCCTCCCCTGCCGCCTCCCCCGCTCCCCGAGAAAACAGAATGGAAGCCCATAAATCCCCGACCTGCTTCAGATGACCTGACAAGTCCTGTGTGCCTCGCCTCCTTAACCTGGGCTGCCTATTATGGCTAAGGAATGGTGAAGAACTACCCAGTATGGGGTGGGAGTATGGGGGGGAGGTGGGCAGCAGTACTATTCAGTGAGCTGCAATCATTCCAGAGCTTTCCAAACCTCTTCTTTACCTCATCCCGTGTCTCCAGGGCTGTGAATAAGGCAGGAGAGTTCTGGGGGAAAGGGTATTTCCATCCCTCTGAAAACACCATGGCCCACTCAGGGAGTTAGAACGGGTTAATTAAAACTGACATCTGACTATTAAAATTAGGACATTCCAAGTCAGAATGCCTGAAAAGGGAAAATTCCAAGTGCTATTAAAACCACCTAGAACAGTAAAGAAAATTCAGCGTGGGAGCCTTGTTAACCAATAATACCTTCGCTCACTCGTCTCAGGAACCCGGTGTCCAGTAAAAAGAAATTAAAAAAAAAAATCATTCATGGGGCACCTGGGTGGCTCAGTGGGTTAAGCGCCTGCCTTTAGCTCAGGTCGTGATCCTGGGGTCCTGGGATCGAGCCCCGTATCGGGCTCCCTGCTCAGCGGAGAGTCTGCTTCTCTCTCTCTCTCTCCCCCTCCCCCTGCTTGTGCGCTCTCTCTCTCTCAAATAAATAAATAAAATCTTTTTTAAAAAATCATTCATTTCAGCCAAGGGCCAAGCACTGAATGCTTCTGCAGCAAAATTCCTTTTTATGGCTATAAGTTGAATGGATATGTCAGTTTCATATACATTGATTTAAATCCACATGGTGTTAAGACAGGGGTTGCAACCCTAAACATGACTCTTTTTGCAAGCTTTTTTTTTTTTTTTTAAATCAGGACAGTATTTTTTAGCACAGTTCTGGATTCACAGCAAAACCACAAGGAAGGCCCAGAGATTTCCCATTCACCTCCCTCCCCCATGCAGAGCGGTCTGTTTGTTACAGCTGAAGGACCTACACTGATACATGATACACAGCCACAGTCCAGAGTTTACATTATAGTTGGCTTCTGGTGTTGTATGTTCCATGGCTTTGGAGGAAAGTATAATGACATGGATGCACCGTTAGAGTATCCTATAAATTATTTTCTCGCTGCCCTAAAAATCCTCTGTGCTCCCCTTGCTCTGCACCCTCCCATAATATTTTCCTGTTTCACAATCACACAATTTTCATGCTTCAATTCCTACGTACCTTTGCCTTCTTGAAGCCATTTTGTGTGTATTTCCCTTTGTGATCCTGTGAGGTATTGAATGAACCTTCTTTTCCACAGCTGGAGTAGTGAAGTGGGCTTAGAAGAGAACACTGAGTCACTGAACTTGTTCCTCCAGATAGAAGATCTTCTGTGTGACTGCGCTTTTTAGGAGATTTTCAGCCTCTTCTTTGTCAGTTGACTCAAAAGCCTGCTCCTGTTTCCCTCCCTGGGTATATACATACCCTGCCTTTGACAGGTGGGTTGTTGGGTTTTTTGTTTTTTTAATTCCTCTGGGTGGTCAGTATTCATGTCAGGGATAATTTAAACATCTCTATGTTGCTTCCTGGCTCGTGTAGTATCTTCTTACAGTACGTTGCCAATTCCTGATTTTCTGGAAAATTCTTTATTACGCACTGACCTTGGTGCTGACCCATTCCATTAAAACAAAAAAACAACAAAAAGCCTCACACATGCACGCACACACACACACACACACACACCAGGATTTTGTTACATTATGGTGGAAAGCTAAAGAATGGTAACTGTGTGTCTAAGGCTTTCCAGACATGAGGCTGGGGTATCTTCTTGATGGATAATTTGTTAAAAGTGACCAAAGGAGGAGCCTAGAAGATTCAATAGAATTTACGTGTCTGCTGATGGGTTGAGTTCAGAAAGGTTTTTGAAACATGGGGCTGCTGGCAGTGTAATTCTTCCTTTGCATACAGGGCACATGTGGCTACTTATGGCAAAGGATGTGGGTTCTGGAGTCAGACGCCTACGTGTAATTCTGGGGCTCTACCGTTCATTACCTGTGTGACCTCAGCCAAGTTACTTAACCTCTCTGTTCTATGTGTCTGTTTCCTTGTCTGCAAGACGAGGATATCTAGATCATCAAGTTCTGGAGAGGATTCAACAGATAAATATGTATAAAGCTCTCAGGACAAAGCCTGGCACCTGGGAAGCTCCCCCCAGAAAGGAGAGCCAGGATGATGACCATAATGGTGGGGGTGATATATGCATCAACCAGCCCACTTACAGGCGAAGCTAGAGTGCAGAGAGGCTCTTCATGTACTTTGAAGCGATTTACCAATGCTACATGCTAGCATCTGCGAATGGTGATCCTTTGGGAAATCATTGTTTTCTGTGGTAGAAAGAGCCAGGGCAATTCCAAAGCCGTGGCAAGGTCAGCATTCTGGAAAGAGCCGCCAGTAACAGGAAACCAGGCTGTCCCTGCAAGAAATCAGTGCCTCCTCCTGGCTGGATGTGGTACTGCAGATGGGGAGTGACTCCTGACTTGCAGGTTGCATTGGCTGTCCTCTGAGGTTTTTCTAGAGATTCCACTGGAAATATAAATGTGGAATGATCCTTGCTTAACAACAATACTCAGTTTTAAGTTTTGTTTTTGCCCTACTTTTTTTTTTAAAGATTCGTTTATTTATTAGAAAGAGAGAGAATGTGTGAGTGTGTGGGGAGGGACAGAGGGAGAGAATCCCAGGCAGACTCCCCACTGAGTGCAGAACCCAGTGCAGGGCTCAATCCCAGGACCCTGAGATCATGACCTGAGCCAAAACCAAGAGTCGGATACTTAACTGATGGAGCCACCCAGGCGCCCCTGTTTTGGCCCTACTTGAAAAAGAAAACCAAAACCCTGCAGACTAATACCTACTTGGGTAGAACTTTAAGAACTTAGAACTAATGTTTCTAAAAAGTTGTGCCCTCTTTTTTTTTTTTTTTTTTTGCTGTTGTCGCTGTATTTGGGTTTGCCGAATGACAATTTTGAAGACAGACACACTATTGAACCTGCCAGAAAACAGAGCCGCACGTTAAATGCTGATAGACATAACCTATCATCAAAAAGTTTGCTGAGTCTGGGCTATGACATACTTATTTAAATGTATGTATTTATATATATGTGCAAGTACACAACAGCATTGTCCAGCATCAAGTGAATTCTAGGGATGTGAATGGTTTTGTTATCTCATTTAATACACACACTAGCCTTGGGAAGTAGTACCAGTTTTATTCTCATTTTACAGATAGGGAAACTGAGATTCAGAGAGAGTCCCATCCTTCGATAAGGGGCTCCACCCCACGTGCCATATTTCACAGACCCCCTTTGCTTTGGAGTGCCTCCCTTGAAGTTTTCTAAGTCTTGTGGTCAGCGTGCTACCTTGTCTAAGGCCTCTGAGCCCAAATCAGACCAGCTGGGCCCCGTCTCTGGTCTCTCTTTCTCTCCAGAGTATGCTCAAACCCTCTAGCCCAAGGTGGGGTTGACCAGATGCCCACATAAGCTCCAGCACTGGAACCTAATGAGTGGTGTGTGGCCCCGTGACCAGCCCTGATCACATCCTCTGACTGGTGCGTTATCAGGCTGCCAGAATTGTGCTGACATGCTGATTCTGAATGGCTCAAACTATTTATACGGGCAGGAGCCCTGCCAAAGGAAAAAAAAAATTCCCCAAAGCCCCCATAACTCCTGGGGGGGTTGCCTTGCTTAGAGAAGTTTGAATAAAATCATACAGCTGGGTAAGTGGCAGAACTGTTATTTGACCTTGGGCATGTCAGAGGCACTCATATTCATTTATTATTTTTAAGATACTAGGAGTTGTGATTCATATATGTAAACTTTGCAAAAATGATCAATTCCTTCAGCAATATTAAGATGCACAGAATGATCAAACAACCCTTCCACAATTTTCTTTGGTTTCTGACCACCTTCCATGCTAGGCCTACCTTACATAAGAATATGAACTTAATAGTGTCCTCAGGTTTATTTATGGGACACTGGAACTTCCCAGGAGTGAATTGAGGGTTTGGGATTGGTATTATGGCACCAGCCTTTAAGCCGCTCATCACTGGTGTGGCCTGATCCTTGAAGAGATATAGATGGATTTTTAGAAACAGCCTTCAGATCTTTAGTTGGGAATGATACCACCTCTGGGAACACAGCAAAGGCCGTTCTGACGTCTAACAAAAGTGTCACCAACGAGAGAGAGAAAAAAATACAACTCTTCTGTAAACATTCATGACAGTGGAATTAAAAAATTTCTGACATCTGTTTATTAAATATTATAACTCACTTCAACATTACACAGAATGAAACCCCTTTAACCAGATAATAAGCACAGCACATTCTTTATGATCGTGCCGACAATAAAACTAGAAGACTTTACCATTTGTTATTTATCGGGTCGACTAGACAAATCATTTTTCTACGTGCCAGCCTCGGAAAATTCCTTATTTTCTCTCTCCTTCTTATAAATAAAAATAGCATAGGGTGGGTAAATTTATCTTAATGCACTTTGCACTTTAAAACTTTAGTTGGTGTTGGTGCTGAGATTCCAGAGTTTTACAGCAGAGACAATGTATGTGTGTTTTTATTTCCCATTAGGTTTGTAGAGGGGTCAACTTTAGCTCTTGCCAATGGTGGACGTTGTTGTTGTTGTTGTTGTTGTTTTTAATTTTTTCCAGTGTCTATCAGAAATCCATTTATTTTTCTTTATCTTCAGCCACCATGCCAGACCATACCAATATGCATTTCTTATTTAGACAGTGTTCATAACCTTCTAAAGATTCTCCCCAGCTCCCATTCTTCCACCTCTGAAGTCCACTCTCTACACAGAAGTCAGAATGATCTTTTTAATATAAATCCGCGTAAAGCACTCCCTTGCTCAAAACTCTCCAGCAGCTTCCTAGTGCCCTCAGAATACAACCGGACACCTTCCCATGGCTATTCTGGATGTCTTCTGGTGGCTTCTCTTTCCTCCTATGGGTCCTACTCCTTCTTCCTCCATCTCACCCTTCACTCTGAAGGGTGCGGGGCAGGTGCACCGGTATGGCTCCTTTGCTCTTGACTTGCCGGTGTGTCCAGCCGTTGGGGAGCTCCAGCATGAGTAGGAAGGAGGTGGGACAGTGAGATCAGGGCTGTTTCCCAGGGTCCCCTGGCCCCCAGCATCCACTGAATGACGGCTACATCTCTCTCCATTCAGCTGTCCCCCTCGCCCCCCGTGGGTCCTGGTGACCACTCCCCCCGCCCCCCAGCGCCAGGGCTGGTCAAAGTGTCCTGCCATTCCTTTTCCTGGGAGTATTTTCCGTGCTTTGTAGTTTCTCTACCCCACCCGTGTCTTTGTAAATATTCCTTTTACGGAACTCGCTTTCATTTGCCCCATACCCATGTGCCCTCTGCTCATCGCTAACCTTAGAGTCCTTCAAGTCTGGCACCTGCCTACCACACCAACCTCACCCTAGGCTCGACTTGGTGACTCTCCTCCAGTCACACTGGACTGTTCTCCTTTCCACACCCACCCCACACTCAGTCACTGTCCTCACTGCCTGGAATATCCTCTCCCCGGACATTTGCATGCCTGGGCTCCATTCATGGGAGTATCCGCTTCACAGAAGGGTCTTCTCTGACCTTCCTACCTTAAGTAGCCCACTCCTCCCAAACACGCGCTACCAATTTCTCCATTCTGTTTTCTTCCTCTCTTATCATTTACTGAAACGATCTTGTTTAGTTGTCTACTCTACCAATTTCTCCATTCTGTTTTCTTCCTCTCTTATCATTTACTGAAACGATCTTGTTTAGTTGTCTACTTTTTTTGGTCTCCGCTATGGGAATGTGAGCAGGAATCTCGTCTCTCCTGTGCCCCAGTGGAACCCCAGTGCCTAGAACTGTGCCTTGCACACGGTAGATGCTCAGTAAATGGTTGCTAAGTGTTTGTTGAATGAATCCGGTTGGACTGTCTCATTCTACGGATGAGGAAGCTTAGATCCCTGGTAATGGACCTTGTTTGGGTCCTCACATGGGGACTTGAACCAGGGTTCCTGTGACCTAGGGCTGCCCTTCTCAGTTTTTGGATTACTGTCTTATTTGTATCCTGTCTTTTCTGTAGAAAGGGGCCTCTTCTCTTTTCTTTTTACTGGATTGGTCTATTTTTAATATAATGAGTAATTTCTTCGAAAGCATGGATTTTCTACTGTGCATTTCCCCAATCTTTCTCTATTCTCTCTCTATATTCTTCAACACATCCTATCTCCATGCCTTCTTGTAGCTAGGAAGCACTGACTGAGAGCAGATGTTTAGATAACTGATGTGGGGAAAACCATATTCACAGGGCAGAGCAACTGGGGAATCAAGACCTGAGAGATCTTTGAGGAAGTTGGGGCATCTGTGCACAAATAGTAATAATCACAGTTACCACTACTTAATTGATGAGTACGTGCTCTGGAGCAAACGTAGTATGAGGTATGTTACACGTAATTCATTAATATATACATAAATTCTTATCTATTCCTCATAGCAATCCTATAAACCTATACACCTTCCTCTTTCTTTAGGCGAGGGAGCTGACATTCAAGGAGTCTTCTGGGAAAGTGGCAAAGATTCTGACATGGGCCTCCTTCTCCCTACACCCTCTCAAGTCTGGGGAGGCTCCTGGTAAGTCAGGAGAGGGAGCTGCAGGTTACCCAGGCTCCAAAGTAGGGAATGAGACAAATAACACTGATTGGGAGTTCAGCATGAGTTTAAGAAATCAGAGATGGGTGAAGAAGTGAAGCTCAAAGAATAGAGTCCAAAAGAGCCAATTTAGGATTTAGGGGCAAAAATTAGATCTTGAGCACCAAAAGTCAGACATGGGGACCCAAGGCTCATCATAAAGATGGTGCTTTCTGGCCCTTTGATGTTCTGGCACCTTTCCTGTAACTTTAAGAGTATTCTTTGGAAATGACATGGGGGGGAAATGGAAATGACAGGAAAAAAATGGAAGAAAAAAAAAAAACACTTGATATTCAACGAGGGTCTTTTTTTCTGACTCAGTGATGAGAGGAATTTACTGGCCAGACCCTCTCTAGGGCAGAGGTAAGTTGTCCCTGAAACATGGTGACTAGCTTTGGAAGCCTAATAAAGCAGCAACAAGGGACAGAGTTAGGGAGAAGCATTCAGAAGGCAGGGGCATCTGGCAGAAAGGGAAGCAGCCAAGCTGAGGGTGTGTGGCCTTTGATTGCCAAACAGATGACTTCAGAACGCTGCCATGTGTCAACGCTTACTTGCAGCTCAAGGTTAAGTATGAGATGTATTTTCTTGACTGGAATCACCTACAAATGCCCACTCTGGGCTCCAGAAGGTTTCTCTCCAGTTCAGAGAAGGGGTGAATGGCCAGAAAGAAGGGTCAGGATGCTCCATCGAAGGGAACCAAAGCCAGGTAGAAGCAATGTCTAGCCATGAAATATTAATCTCCATGCTTCAAGCATCCCAAGGAAATTTCTTAATGTATCGCCATGCAAGGGTGTTGTGCAATTGACCCTAACAAAAAATACTTCTGTGCTTTACTAAAGTCTACTTTTGAGCCGCCCAATGTTTTCATCATAATATTTACTTCTGGGTAAATAGGCTAAATTCTCTAATTCTGATACAAAACAGAAAGATCAGAGATTGAAAATAAATAGATGACATGGCTGTTTAAAGATAATGTAAAATGTTTTCTAGTAGCATAAATATTTGATTGTAAAACTTTCAATATGTTGTGTCTATTAACTAGTAATGTACAATATTTAAATAATTCAGCCAGCCGATGTGGGCCAGGATCACGGGGGAGGACATGGTCAAGGCCCATCCTGGCGAGACGCCAACTTGCAGTCATAACACAACCCCAAGCCTGGCCCCAGACACTATCTGTTCCATCTGGAGCTCTTTGCTCAGGACCAAGCCACAGACAAGAGCAGAGGGTTAAATGGAACACGGGGACATTTGAAATTTCCCTGTCCCCTTCCATTGCTAATGTGGTTTGCATAGAGCTTCTGTGCGTCATTTATATTTGAACCGTCAGATGTTCAATTCAGTGGGTATTCTTTGGCACGATTCTTTGATTTTTTTATTTGGTGGCAGGGAAGAGGGGTGATGTTTCTGGAACACCGTTGGGACTTAGGTGGAGTCATCTGAAAATCCATCCATCCCACTGGTATCCCTGCCTCTCTACATGTGTCATCTGGCAAGGAGCATTCGATTTACAGTCCGGAGGCTGTAATTTGGGAACTGCAATTTGGGAAACCTTTTAAACCACTTGAATTTGGGTGTTTGTGCGAATCTCTCTGGGCCTCGCCTTCAACAGTGCAAAATGGGACTAGTAAGATGGGCCCTGGCTATACCACTGGGTGGTGATGAGGATCAAAACGGAAAATGAGACAGAACAGCTAAACGTACAGACGTCCGCTCAGGTACCGTCCCCATTTGAGGGAGCGCTGCGTTCATTCCAGAGTTTACCCGTCTTTGTACGCGCTCCACCGTCTAACGCTGAGCCCAGCACATTGTAAATCTCTTTACATGTGTGTGGATTGATCGAATGAGCGTTGTTGGCAGCTAAGTGGCCTTCTTCCCACTCTGTTCTCCAAGGATTGTGCTCAAAGAGTAGGAACTTCCCAGAATGAGGGACCCCTGGCTGATCAAAGCCCACAATGGGCATTTTCAAGGGATACATCCTGCAATCTCCAGAATCCTCAGATTTCTGAATAATGTTGAAGAGGAGAAAGGCAAGGCTGCGCTGAGATTCTGGAATTCTGGGTGATGATCTGCCCTTGCTCCTGGCCTAGTGGCTTTCTGCTGATCAATCTCCTGGGTGATGCAGTTCCCAGGAAAGAGGCAAACTGATAGACATCATGGATTCTAGGGTGGTTCATAAGAGGTAAAACACAAATCTTAAATCAACAAATGACAAGCATCAGCTGATTTGTTATTCAAAATAATTGGGGGTGCCTGGCGGGGGTCTCAGTTGGTTAAGCATCCAACTCCTGGTTTTGGCTCAGGTCATGATCTCAGGGCAGTGAGATCAAGCCCCGCAATGGGCTCTGCACTGGGTGTGGAGCCTGCTTAAGATTCTCTCTCTCCCTCTGCCTCTTCTCCCCACCCCTGGTTGTGCCCATATGCACACATACACTCTCTCTAACAACAACAACAACAACAACAAAAAGCTACATAGACAAAATAATTGGGAAGTCAATAATTTTATACAGCAGTGCAAATAATGCATAATAATAATCTGTGTTCATTTTCTTAGCCCAGAGAATACTTGAGACAGCCCCCAGTCACATCTACATAATAGGATTACTTCATCCCACACTTTCTAAACTGCACCCCCGCCCTGCCCCCTTTATGAAGTAGTGTAAAGGCATTCACATTGAGCGGTCTATAATCTTTTATTTTTTTAAGATTTTTAATTTTTATTTATTTGAGTGAGAAAGACAGAGATAGTGACAGAGAGCAAGAACAGGGAGGAGAGGGAGAAGCAGACTCTCTGCTAAGCAGGGACCCCAAGCTGGGGCTCCATCCCAGGACCCTGGGATCATGACCTGAGCTGAAGAAAGACACTTAACCGACTGAGCCACCCAGGCGCCCCGGTCTATGATCTAACCAGTGTTTAACAGATCACATATTCTCTCGTGTCTGAATTTAGAACTGAGCTGATTGCACTGTGTACACCTTTTTTCATTCATTACCTCACTTGCTAAATACTGAGTGCCTACTAGGTGCAAAATAGAAGAAGTGCTACCTACTATGGGAGGTAAAGTACAAGACATTGATTTCTACCTTTAAAGACCTTACCATCCTTTCTGGGGAGTGGGAGTAAAAGGCTTGTGCAACAGAGTATAAACTTGAATGTGGGTGCCTTGTTGGTGCTCTTTGTTGGTAACACCTGCATAATGCTGAGCATATGGTAGGCAATAAAAAATACTTATTGAGTGAATGAATGAAATAACTATCATATTTTATTGAACCTAAGATGCACATTTTCCCATTTTTCGCTATCACCAAAGAATTAATGCCTCTTAAAAATCAATGGAATGTCCTTTCTCCTTTCTGCCCGTGGACGCCGCAGAGTAAGCATCGTTTAAGTCTCCCCTCCCACCGCCGTCATGTCTAAGTCAGAGTCTCCCAAAGAGCCTGAACAGCTGCGGAAGCTCTTCATCGGAGGTTTGAGCTTTGAAACAACCGATGAGAGTCTGAGGAGCCATTTTGAGCAATGGGGAACGCTTACGGACTGTGTGGTAATGAGAGATCCAAACACCAAGCGCTCCAGAGGCTTTGGGTTTGTCACGTATGCCACTGTGGAGGAGGTGGATGCAGCCATGAATGCAAGGCCACACAAGGTGGATGGAAGAGTTGTGGAACCAAAGAGGGCTGTCTCAAGAGAAGATTCTCAAAGACCTGGTGCCCACTTAACTGTGAAAAAGATTTTTGTTGGTGGCATTAAAGAAGACACTGAAGAACATCACCTAAGAGATTATTTTGAACAGTATGGGAAAATTGAAGTGATCGAGATCATGACTGACCGAGGCAGTGGCAAAAAGAGAGGTTTTGCTTTTGTAACATTTGATGACCATGACTCTGTAGACAAACTGTCATTCAAAAATACCATACTGTGAATGGCCACAACTGTGAAGTAAGGAAAGCCCTATCTAAGCAAGAGATGGCTAGTGCTTCATCCAGCCAAAGAGGTCGAAGTGGTTCTGGAAACTTTGGTGGTGGTCGTGGAGGTGGTTTTGGTGGGAATGACAACTTTGGTCGTGGAGGGAACTTCAGTGGTCGAGGTGGCTTTGGTGGCAGTCGAGGTGGTGGTGGATATGGTGGCAGTGGGGATGGCTATAACGGATTTGGTAATGATGGAAGCAACTTTGGAGGTGGCGGAAGCTATAATGATTTTGGCAATTACAACAATCAATCCTCAAATTTTGGACCCATGGAAGGAGGAAATTTTGGAGGCAGGAGCTCTGGCCCCTATGGTGGTGGAGGCCAATACTTTGCCAAACCACGAAACCAAGGTGGCTATGGTGGTTCCAGCAGCAGCAGTAGCTATGGCAGTGGCAGAAGGTTTTAATTACTGCCAGGAAACAAAGCTTAGCAGGAGAGGAGAGCCAGAGAAGTGACAGGGAAGCTACAGGTTACAACAGATTTGTGAACTCAGCCAAGCACAGTGGTGGCAGGGCCTAGCTGCTACAAAGAAGACATGTTTTAGACAATACTCATGTGTATGGGCAAAAAACTCGAGGACTGTATTTGTGACTAATTGTATAACAGGTTATTTTAGTTTCTGTTCTGTGGAAAGTGTAAAGCATTCCAACAAAGGGTTTTAATGTAGATTTTTTTTTTTTTGCACCCATGCTGTTGATTGCTAAATGTAATAGTCTGATCATGACGCTGAATAAATGTGTCTTTTAAAAAAAAAAAAATCAATGGAATGTCAACACTGTAATTGACAGGGTTTTTTTTACTTTCTTGTACATAAAATAATGATTTCTCTTACAATCAATAGCCTTAAATTTGATGATATATGATAAGGAATGATAGAAAGGAGGATTTATTTAGGTGTTAGAATACAGGTCCTAATTCCTTGGTCATTGAAAGGGGAAGTTTCTCTGTGGAATGGGCTAGACTCCTTGTTTATTGAGACTGGGACTGGGATTGACGGCAGAAAAGGCCTACATGGAAATGGGTGGAAGGAGCTTTCAAGTGCAAAGGAAGAAAGACACAGAGACAGAAGTGATTAAAATATGTTTCAGGGCTATTGGAAAGGTGGATGTTCCAGGAGAGTTCACACAAAAATATATAACATAAGCCTGTAAATAAAAGGTAGGATCATGGAAGATTGTAGAGAGCTTTGAATAACAGGCTGGAAAGTTGGAATTTCCTCTTGTATATAACTTTTGAGCTGAAGAGTGACATGCTAAAAATAGTGTTCTAAGGGGATTAATCTGGGCAGGGCGGATTGAAGTGTGTGGGACTGGAGACAGGGAGAGCAGTTGGGGGATTATTTTTGTAATCCAGCAGAAATATAATGAGAGACTATAGTAGGGTCGTAGAGATGAGCTTGGAGAGCAAAGGTGAGATATGAGGGAAATTTTGAGGAAACTGGTGAATGATGTCTTTTGCATTCTATGTCATCATTTATTCAACTCTCTCTACGTGCCAGGCAGCATCGTGCTAAGTACTTTTAAGCAACATCTCACTTAGTGTTCATATAGGACTCCTCATATTCTCCATTACTTTTTTATTATCTCTTATTTTCTCCATTTTATACCAAGGAAACAGCAACAGAAAGGTATACAACCTTGTGCCATTAAAATGCCTCTTGCCTTGAGTTCTTTTTAATGTCCGTATGACTATCCCTGTATTCTTTGTTTTCTTCTGCAAGTTACACCTTTGTACATCTTTTTATTTTAACCTTTTCATGCCATGTTGTTTTAGGTCTTGTCTAATAAAAATACACAATATGGATTCTCAATCTGATTAAACTTCAGAGTCTTTGTTAATGAGGGAGTTTTAACCTATTAATATTTATTGTGATACATTATTTGTGAACATGACTTCTTTCAGCTTATTTTATGTTTTCTGCTTCTCTATGATTCCATAATAGTTGCTAATTTTCTCTTTATATTGTTTTCCTATAGTGATTTTCAAATTCTCTAATTTCTTTTAAAGATTATTTATTTATGAAAGAGAGAGAGAGAATGAGCAGAGGGAGGGGTAGAGGGAGAGGGACAAGCAGACTCCCTGCTAAGCAGGGAGCCCAATACGGGCTCAATTCCAGGTCCCCAAGATCATGACCCGAGCCGAAGTCAGATGCTTAACCGACTGAGTCACCCAGGCACCCCTGATTTTCAAATTCTATATCTTATTCTTAGTCTTTTATTACTATCTTATCTATTTAAAAAATAGTCAAACTTTTTTTTCTCTATTTATGCCCCAGGCTTCCATTTATGTTTTCTCTCTGTTAAGAATAATCTTCTCTTTATCACCTAGACATTCTGCATGAACTTAGTTAAATGGCGTTTCTTCTGGGAACCCCTCACTGATTCTTTCAAATTAGAGTATAAATTAACCTCTGCTACTCTTCCTCTTCTAGTTTTTGTTAAACTTATCAAGAATATTAAATCCAGAATAATCAGACTTAATTTACCTTTCCATGATACAATATTTTTGGCAAGAATTGTTCTTATATTTGTATTCAGTTGCAAAATCATTCTAACAAAAACTATGAAACTGTAGTCTAAATATTACTGTTATTACTCATCACTACTTATTTGTATATTGCCTTCTTCAATCTCGCATTATCTCTTTTGATTTTATTTACTTATTTGTTTTTGTGAAATCCTTTTCTCTGGTCTATTTTACAAGGATGGGTGGACTGGTGTGGTTTTAAAGTCTGAATGTTGAACAACTGTCTCTTTGTCACAATATTTTCTCATCTAAAATCTGTAAACCTGACTTCTAGTTTTTACTGTTGTAACAGAGAAGTTTGATGTAGAGTTGACTTTTTTATTTGTGGATAGTTTTTTAAAAGTATCTAGATGTTTATGGGCTCCCCTCCTCAGCCCATACTTGAATTTAAAAAGAAATACAAAGAAGGTATGTCTTGATGTGTGCTTCAATTCATTCATTAGATGTGAGACTTGGTGAAAAGACTCGTGTCTTCTTTGTAGTTTGGGAATAATTTTCTTTTAATTCTTTTGTATTCATCTTTTGAACACTCTGATCTCTCTTTCTGGAATTCTTGTTCCACAGAAATACTAGAGCTTCTGGATCATTCCTCCTGTGTTCTTCATCTTTTTAACACTTTATCATATTTCTCTCTTATACTCCAAGTTATGGGGAAACTTTTTGAACTTGTACTGTAATTACATGAATTAAATTTTTATACAGAATCCATCTGCTGTGTGCTGCATTTATTGCATTTTAAAATGTATCTGCCATTTTTAAATTGCTAATAAGTATTTTCTAATGTCAGACTGGTTCCCCCCCCTTTTTTAAGATTTTATTTATTTTTTGACAGAGAGAGAGACAGCAAGAGAGGGAACACAAGCAGGGGGAGTGGGAGAGGGAGAAGCAGGCTCATGACCTGAGCCAAAGGCAGACGCTTAACAACTGAGCCACCCAGGCACCACCAGACTGCTTCCTTTTCACGGCCAGCTTCATAAATGTAAAATCCTCCTGAAGAGTATTGAAAATACATCTTAGAGATTATGTTGCCTATGATTACTCCCACCCAAGTACTCACCAGGCCCGACCCTGCTTAGCTTCCAAGATCAGACGAGATCAGGCGCGTTCAGGGTGTTATGGCCGTAGACCGTTGCCTATGATTTACTTACTGAAATGGAGGGGCATTTCCTTTGTTTTATCAGATCAGTTCCCTTTTCGGAGATTATGGAATACTTTCATATATCTACTGCATTTCCCCCATGACCATTTTTAGAGATGGTTTGTTCAGTACTGAGAGTTGAGATGGCGTCTAGCAAGGATTTTGTGTATCAGTACTAAAATATTTCAGGTCCAGATGAAGGGAACCAGAAAATGTTTTGATGTATAGATCTTCAATTTGCCAGATTAGAGAACCAGTAGCTTGTAGAGAGTAAGGAGGGACTTCAAGCCAGAGACAACTATGGCAAGAAGGAATCTGGCCAGGCCAACACAGCATCATTTCACCTTCTCATTATTTACAGGTGTGTTGGAGCCTACTCATCCTGGCTGGTGAGATTCCACTGTTTGAATCTCTTCCCAGCCCTGTGTTCAGTGACATCACAGTGCTAACTTGAATTATATGGCGGTGGGAATATTTACACCACAGAAATTGACCAACACTACAAATCATGGCTTCCCCTTTGCTTCACCAACGTTGTTAAACATTTACCAGCAGACAATGCTCTTAGAAAATATAATTTTTCATTTTCCTGGGTCCAATGTTTACACCTGCCTTGAAAAAATTGGGGATGAAGATGAAGCTTGACCTTGGTACATGCACACATCACCCCGTTATGGGCTGAACTGTATCCTCCTAAGATTCATATGTCAAAGCCTGAACTCTCAGTACTCGAGAATGTGATTGCCTTTGGAGAGAGGGCCTTGAAAGAAGTGGTTAAGTTAAACGAGGCTGACGTAGTGGGCCTCAATCCAACCTGCCAGTGTCCTTATAAGAAGAGGAGATTAGGACATGCAGAGAGACATCAGGGGCATATATGTCTAAAGGGAAGACCAAGTGAAGACACAGGGAGCAGCCGGCCACCTACAAACCAAGGAGAGAGGCCTCAGAAGAAACCAACCCTGTGGCCACCTTAATCTTAGACTTCCAGTGTCCAGAACTGTGAGAAAATAAATGTCTATTGTTTAAGCCCCTGGCCTGTGGTATTTTGTTATGACAGCCCCAGCAAACTCAGACACTCCCTCTGATAATTCTGTACCCTCTCGTATTCCACCTTGCCCTTTTCCTCACTAAAATGTCAGCTCTAAGTCCTAGCAGAATAGCATAGAATCATGGAATGTAGCTGCTCCCTACTTATCAGCTTATGTGTTGAATTGGTGGTGTTAGATTTCAGGCTCAGGGGTCAGGTCAGTGTTCCTTTATAGTGCAAAAGTACTGACATCTCCCCTCCCCTTGTCTCCCTACACTTGGCTTTAGAGTTTTTGTCTGCATAGACAGTCAGGCAAGGGAGTGAATGGAGTGGTGGGAAGCATCACGCGTAGGCAAGAATGTAAGCCAAAGACCAGGGGCATGGGTTCGAAGATGATGAAGGACAGACAGTTATCTTGAAATTAGAAACAAATGGCTTCCCCCCCCTTTTTTTTGGTTGAAAGGAACTTCCTTTTCCCAAAATACACTATCTTAGAGGACTATGAAAATGACAGGTTCTAGCTGAAATTCCAAAGTTGGCATCGTTAATTACAAAGACTGGCCCAGTTGACTTCAACTTCTCATCTTCTTGCCACCTAAGCTCAGCAGATTTATGTCACTGGGTGAGGCTACTTCCATTTCTCATAAGAAATGATAATTCAGACCTCTTGATTATATTTAGAAGTTGGGAAAACGATAACTTTTTAAATGATGGATGAATGATAATTAGGTAAGGACACTTGTACTGAGCCTCTTGAATATGGCTAGATAAAGATGTGTTGTGCTAACTTAAACTTGGCTCAGTTTCCGGACAGAGAAACTTTCTGAAGTCACATACTGTTGGGGTGACAAGGCATGCGGATTTGGAATAGTGGATTCTTCAAACACACGCATGGTAGCATAATATATAGGAAATTCATTCCTTCAACAAATGCTTACCAAAGAAGCCCTATTGTCTGCTAAGCACTGAGGACACAAAAATAAAGGAGATACAGACTGTCCTCAAGCAGTTATGAGGCGTGTGAATCGTCCCTTACAGGCACAACAGGTTCTGATAGCAGCTCTATCATTACATTCCCTGTTTGCTAGAGAAATCATTTAGCTTCTTTGAGTCTCAATTTGCTTATCTGTAAAATGGAATTACTGAATCCTGTCTGACTATCCCTGGGTGATTCCTGAGGATCGGCTAAGATTCAGTAAGTGAGAGTTAAGACTATGTTGATGGGAAACTTCTGGCTTTCTCAGATCCTATCCTAGAGGCAGAAACATGGCACCCATGGCTTGGTTCTTCCAGTTAGAAGGGTCTTCCTGTTTGCGCTGGATGATTTCAGTCAACCTTGGTCTGCTGGACCCTGTGAACTCACAAAAGGATAGTCTAGGGCTGCTTCACTTCCTGCTTCCTCCTCTCCCTACATCCCCCGTCCAGCTATGTTGTAACTTCTGCCATCAGCATCTAACTGTGGGACAGAAAAGCATGGGTTTGGAGCCTGAGGGGCAGAAAGGCTACATCTTATTTTCCTCTGCATGACTATCTATTAATTTCTCTTTCATCTTGTTGCAGATGTTTGGAAGGAAGAGAAGTGACCCGCCAGTAAGTCACTAAATTTAATGACTATATCACTCAACAGAAGCTAGATGCACCCACAAGGCCTGGACGAAGAGGATCCTTTCACCCTCAGCAAGACCACTTGTTTGCATTAATTGAGTGCATATTTCCGGTATGCCAGGTGTCCTGGGAGTTCTCTCAGTAATTGAAATTCACAGTTGAGGGAAAGCCAGGAGAGGTTAAGTAATGTGCCCCAAATCACACGGGTCTGCCTGACTCCGAGTTTCAGCCGGGTCCACACTACCCAAACTGTCTCCCTATTGTCTCCAAGTTGCTCATTACCTTTCAGAAGTAGGTTATTCAAGGAAGCCTGGTTTCTGGGCCCTGCCATTATCTAGCCACCCCACCCCCACCCCTGCCCTTATTTTGGGCCATACTTTGACACATAGGCAGACATCTCTTTATCTCAATTCCTGGCCATTCCTGACTCTGGGGCAGTCCGACATGCAGCTCAGGGAGGCGGGTTAGTATTGGGAAGTCAAGGGCTCTGCATTCCAAGTTCCAATTCTGTACGAACTTGCCTTGCAACCTTGGCTAGGACACGTCACGACCAGATCTTAGTTTCCTAAGCAACGCTGTCTGTGAAAGGAGAAAGGTTGAGTTGGGTTTCCTGCTCAAGAGTGGCAGAGAGGTAGCCGGAGCCCAGATGCCCTCCTTCCACCCAGTGTCCTTTCTCTGACAGCTGTGTCAACTGTCCACAGTCCTGCTGGTGGGCAGGAAGGAGGGAGGTGGCACACTTCTCAGTTCCCCTTCACCCATGCGTTGGCAAACCCTCAGAGAATAAAAACGCCTTTTCGTGTAACTCTAATCAAAACACACTTTGAGAGGGGTGTCTGTTGCCAAAAAATTTATATTTATCCCAAGAAAAATTAGAAACTATTTTTGGATTATCTGCACATGACCGGCCTGCCTTACTGCAGATAAACAGGAATTGCTTGCATGCAAACCCCCCTGCTCAGAACAGGAATTGCCCTCCTCCCAAATTCTGCCCTTGGAAATGGAGGCTCAGCCCTGCTGCCCCTCCCTGGCAGCTCCAACTGGGGATAAGATCAGGGGTGGGGGCTCCCTGCAGATCTGAGTCTGAAATCTGGCTCGGCTACCTCCCAGCTTTGTAGCGCTGGGCAAGTTATTTAGCCTCTCTGAGCCTCAGCTTGCTCGTATGTAAAATGGGGATAAAGTAACACCTCATTTCAAGGTGGTTGTCAGGATTAATAGAAAAAAGCACCGTTTTATGGTCTGGACAAAAAAATACAGCTATCTCCCTTGACTTCCCAGATTGGTTTTTGGCGTGGAAAGAGGAGTGCTTACCTTACATTAAAGGACATGCCTGAGAAATTAAGCAAAATTTGCCTTAATCCTCCGGGTGTTTTGGCCTGACAGATCTACCTCTAGAGAGGGAAGCAGCTATGGACGGGCTGTTTCAGAGCAGGAGATGAAGTCAGATGACCTTGGGAGCCAGGCATCTCTCCCAGCCTCCAAGAACAGGAACCGAGGGCAAATACGGCTCTGCTGGGGGATGCGTCTGCTAGCCACAGGCGTTCTGAGTTCAAACCTCACAACAGCCCCATAAATGTGCAGGGAGGCTGAACGTGGCGCTTGGGGCTCCAGTTTGTATCTCTGACTCCAGAGGAACATGTAGCTGTGTTCCTTCAAAAGCTATGTGAGAGGGGCACCTGGGTGGCTCAGTCGGTTAAGCATCTGACTCTTGATTTTGGCTCAGGGCATGATGTCAGGGTCGTGAGATCGAGCCTTGCATCTGGCTCTGTGCTGGGCAAGGAGCTTGCTTAGGATTCTCCCTCTGCCCCCTTCCCTCTCTTAAAAAAATAAAAATACACCACCTCACACCCGTCAGAATGGCTAAAATTAACAAGTCAGGAAACGACAGATGTTGGCGGGGATGCGGAGAAAGGGGAACCCTCCTACACTGTTGGTGGGAATGCAAGCTGGTGCAACCACTCTGGAAAACAGTATGGAGGTTCCCCAAACAGTTGAAAATAGAGCTACCATACGATCCAGCAATTGCACTACTGGGTATTTACCCCAAAGATCCAAATGTAGGGATCCGAAGGGGTACGTGCACCCCAATGTTTATAGCAGCAATGTCCACAATAGCCAAACTGTGGAAAGAGCCAAGATGTCCATCGACAGATGAATGGATAAAGAAGAAGTGGTATATATACACAATGGAATATTATGCAGCCATCAAAAGGAATGAGATCTTGCCATTTGCAACGACGTGGATAGAACTGGAGGGTGTTATGCTGAGTGAAGTAAGTCAATCAGAGAAAGACATGTATCATATGGCCTCACTGATATGAGGAATTCTTAATCTCAGGAAACAAACAGGGTTGCTGGAGTGGTGGGGGGTGGGAGGGATGGGGTGGCTGGCTGACAGACATTGGGGAGGGTACGTGCTATGGTGAGCACTGTGAATTGTACAAGACTGATGAATCACGGATCTGTATTTCTGAAACAAATAATGCAACATATGTTAAGAAAAAAAAAAGAAAAAGAAGAAGATAGCAGGAGGGGAAGAATGAAGGGGAGTAAGTCGGAGGGGGAGACGAACCATGAGAGACGATGGACTCTGAAAAACAAACTGAGGGTTCTAGAGGGGAGGGGGTGGGGGGATGGGTTAGCCTGGTGATGGGTATTAAAGAGGGCACAGTCTGCGTGGAGCACTGGGTGTTATGCACAAACAATGAATCATGGAACAGTACATCAAAAACTAATGATGTAATGTATGGTGATTAACATAACAATAAAAATTATTTAAAAATAAAAATAAATAAATAAAAGCAAAGTATATTTATGTAAATTCAAGTTTATCAGAAAAATAAATAAAACTGTGTCAGAAAATAAATCCCCTCCCCCCCCACCTATTCTTCCTTTCTTCACTTGGGCCTTTTCTAGCCGTGCCATCCCTTTGCAAGCATTTCCTGAGCACCCATTATGCACAAATACCGTGGCAGAGACAAATGAAAAAAAAAAATACACGACAGCAAATGTAGCCATGCAAATCTGAAGCAAAGCTTCTAGCAATGGGAACGGCATGTCAGTATGCTTTTCCACATCTGCTGTTGTCTATGTTCATGTGGCATGGTGATAGCATTGCAACAGGTGGGGGGCAATAGAGAGAAGTGGCTTCTGTCTGGGATGGGAGGAAGGGCTGGTGCAAGAGAGCGGGACGCTTAATGGTGGAGGTGTCGCAGGAGTCCTAAAGAGTTTGACAGGCAGCATACAGGGAGACTGGGACCTCCCATTGTAGGTCTGTGGTCATGGGTTAGGCTTGTCTCACGTCTGTGTTTATTCTCGCTCCTCTGTCGGAATGTTGGAAGCTCCCTGAGAGAGTGGACCGTATCCTCTGTTTGGTTTTCCTGATTTCCTTGACATTCCGTAACACCTATCTCCGTTTCTTGCTATTTAGGAATCTTGCTCTGGTCATTGAGAAAAACGAGACGCCAGATTCCCCTATCAATGCGAAGCAAACAGTCTGGGGCGTTTTGGGGAACAGAGATAAAGTCAGCAAGGCGGGTGCTGGGTCTGAATGAGCCCGCGGATTCCTGAGACCACGGCTGACAGATGCTGTCTCGCTCCTGATAGTGGCGCATTGGGACTTCCCCCTCAGCCCGAAAGGAGAGTGGCAGGCATGCCAATCCCTAATTGTCCCTAATCACAGATATTTAGAAGCAACTAAGAAGCAAGACCCCACACGTTAGAATCCCACTGGGAAGCACTGGGGTAGATTATCAGCGGCCAGAAGGATAAAGCGTGTTGATTTAGCTGTAGGACTATGCACCCAGGCAGATTTGGCAAAACCAATGAAACAGTGTCATCTCTTTGCTCAAAGTTTCCAGTCTTGTCACGCCAGGTCACGGTGCTTATCACTATGGCCTGGGAGGGGCAGTCCTATTTCCCCGAACACCTGTTATCTGCCAGGCACGAAACGGAATTCTTTACCTGGATTAGCTCATTTACTCCTCGCAGTGTGCCCCAGGATGACATGAGTGAGAGGCACGACTGTTCTCCTTGTGCATTAGAGGAAAAACAGTCACAGAGACTTTGCGCCTTGCTCGGGATCACACTTTTTGTAAATCGTGGGGCTGAACCTCGAACTCAGGTTTGCCCACCATATTGCTTTCTCTGTTAATGAGGTGCCTCCCTGTCTTCTGTAGGCTTCCACCAGGAAACTGACGGGGACATCTTTGGGTGTGGGTGTTAGAGGCTTGCTGGGCATGGTTTAGGAATAATTCTGACATGAAATTGGGGATGATGGTGCTGAGGGGTTACACTGACCTAGGACTGCAGTGGAAGAAGCCGCCAGCAGATCCCAGCTGGGACCAGGGTGACCAAGTCCTGCCTTGGGGTAATACGTAAGGGGTGCCAGAAAACTCAGCTGCCAAGATACATCATACTTTAATGCAGCATCTGAATAATTTTAAGCTGATTGAAAAAAAAAATCCATGATGGACACAATTTTAAACGAAGTCAACATTTCACCCTCTACCTGTAAGGACTTATTTTAATCTCCTTACCCTAATCCTGGCCCTGTTGAGGTCAGTCCATATTTGAGATTTTGCTATGTACCACGGTATTATTTAAGAAAAATGGACATTAAAAATGTATCCATCTCGATTACTGAGATCTTTGGTGCCCCGTTAATTGTATCTGAGATGGCCCAGTGCCTCCTCCCCTCACCCACGTCTCAGTCCTGAACCCCAGCCAGCTCTGGAACCGGGATGGCCCTTCCAAGTTGTCCTGCCTTGAGGGGATGAGAGGGCCTTTTCATCCCCTATCCTTGAGGAGCAGGCAGTGCATCCTCTCTGCAGTGTCCTGCAGAGAGGATGAAATCATGGGTAACTCTGTTCGGCCAAGAGCAAACGCCCAAATGAGATTCAGCTGGGATCCACCAGCCCCCAGGGCTCCTAGGAGATGGGGGGCTCCAGATGATACATGACTATATTCGCTATGCCGCTCAACACAACTTAACTCAAACCCAGGGCTTTCCCAACTAGTGTCTTCCAAACTAGATGCAAAGCTTGTGATTATAGAAAAACTTTCAGGGAACAAAAGTTATTTAGAGTGTATTGTCTACTAAACAGTGTTTTCCAATATAGCATAGTCTCGTCAAAGCCGATGTTCAGGGCTGGAAACTTTCCCACATCTAGTCAAGAAGTCATTGTGTGCTGGGCTCCAGGGTGGCTCGGAAGGCGTCTGCCTTCCGCTCAGGTCATGATCTCAGGGTCCTGAGATCGAGTCCTGCATTGGGCTTCCTGCTCAGCGGGGAGCCTGCTTCTCCCTCTACCTTTATCCCCTGCTTGTGATCTCTCTCTCTCTCTCTCAAATAAATAAATAAAATCTTGGGAAAAAAAAAGAGAGAGAAGTCACTGTGTGCTGTTCCCATCTGCAGAGACCCCACCGCTGAGGCTAGAATGGATGCCCCTCAGAGTATACTGGCTTCAAGGAAACTCCTAGCGGTCAACATCAATGAGATCAGAAGTGTCTGAATCTGTTCAGTATCAGCCTCCAACACCGCCATGCACATCCCCACTGACAACCAACTTCATTTCACTTGATTCTCTCAGAGTGGGTTTCTCAGCCCTACACGCTGAGATATGTTCATCTCCCGCCATCCTGCCAGGGACTCCATCAGCTTAGGACAAAGAACGTAGACATGAACTGGTCAAGCAACAGGCCAGGTGTGCTGCCAGCAGAGGCATGTCCAGGGGAATGGAGAGCTCCCCAAGGCGCCCACTGGAGATGGGGTACCAGGCCACCCTGTCCTGAGGACAGGACACTAGGGTCACCTGGGTCGGGAGATTTAGGCAGGGTCATCCCTGGGTGAGAGGTGATGGGTTGAGCTGGGCATTCAGAAATGCTTTCTCAAGAGCCTGTGGTGTGTGCAGAGGGTGGGCAGCTAGACTCTGACTGGGATTTGGGATGAGTGCTCCATGGGCTCTCAGCCCAGTAGGGCTGCTGTAACAGAACCCCATAGATGCTGGGGGGGGGGGGTGGGGGGCGCTTAAACACAACAGAGATTTATTTCTCACAGTCTGGAGGTTGGGCAGTCCAAGATCAAGGTGCTGGAAGATTCAGTGCCTGGTGATGGCCTGCTGATCCCATTGGGGAAGGCTCCACCCTCATGACCGAGTCACCCCCAAAGGTCCCGCCCCCTAAAACCATGGCCTTAGGAGTCAGGTGTCAACCCATGAATTCTGAAAGTTTATGAACAGTCGAATAGTGGGTCTGCACTCAGCCGTCCCAAGCCCTCTGTCACACCTGTCCACACGCCCGTACCACCGCGGACCCTGGAGCCTGGCTGCTTGGGTTCAAATCCCAGCTCCTCTCCCAGCTAGCTGGGCTGACGTCGGGCAAGTTACGGCGTCTCTCTGTGCTTCGCTTCTTCGCAGAGGATGACCACCTGGGCCTTGCGGGGCACAAAGTAAGAGCTGGTTATTTCTCCGGACATTTGTTCTCACCTCAGTTTACTCCCTTCTCTTCCTTTTTTGCCCCTTCTTTGTCTTTCCTGGTTCTCATATGAAGCTGGCCTCTATGTTTTTATTTTTTATTTATCAAAGATTTATTTATTTGAGGGTGAGAGCATGAGCAGGGAGGGGGCAACAGAGGCAGAGGGAGAAGCAGGCTCCCAGCCGAGCAGGTAGCCCAATGCGGAGCTCGATCCCAGGACCCTGGGATCATGACCTGAGCCAAAGGCAGACACTTCACCGACTGAGCCACCCAGGCGCCCCTTGATTTATCATTTAAACCATGGTGTCCTTTCTGCTTAATATAAGATCAGGTAAGGGAAAGTTCCCAGATTTTTCTGTTTCAATGGTTTCTGTTGGTAGTTTATAGTCTTCAAATGAGATTTTCCCATGGCTGTGTGGCTCCAAATAGAAAACCTGTTTCTCACCCTTGACCTCTGTTCTCATTACCTCGTCATTAAGCCTCTAAGAACTTTTTCTGGACCCTAAAGCCTCCTAGATTAGGCTGAATGCGGTGTGGCCAAGTACATGAGGACCCTTCGGGGCCATAATAAAAAGGGTTCTTTCTCCTTTCCATGAGAAACCTTGCATCCATTTTGAGATGACTTCAGGAGGGCACAGATTGGTTCTTTTTTTAAAAAGTTATTTTTGTCCGTGGAACACACCATTTCCACAAAGAATGAGCTTCATCCAAAACGCTGCTGCAGGCGGGCCGACTCGGGGCTTGCGAGACAGTAACTCTTGCCTCTCCCTGGGTCTTCAGTCTTTCACGGCGGCTCAGCATGGGAGAGAAAGTTCACCAGCTCCTGGGCTTAAGCTTGGAGCTATGCCCACCTAAAACCTGCCACTCAGCGTTGCAAAGTTAAAACTTAGTAAAACCCCAGAAAGGAACTGAATGGACTGTCTTAAAAATCCAGTGACTGTTGAGGGTGGGGACTGGCGACTGATACAGATTTATTTACTTTACGGTGTAAAGTTGCCGAGGCAGAAACAACTTGCGAAAAATGGTGCTAGGGCGCCTGGGTGGCTCAGTTGGTTAAGCGACTGCCTTCGGCTCAGGTCATGATCCTGGAGTCCCGGGATCGAGTCCCACATCGGGCTCCCTGCTCAGCGGGGAGTCTGCTTCTCCCTCTGACCCTCTTCCCTCTCGTGCTCTCTGCCTCTCATTCTCTCTCTCAAATAAATCAATAAAATCTTAAAAAAAAAAAAAAAAGAAAAAGAAAAATGGTGCTAGATCCCAGATCAGACCAAGCCTGGAAGTTCTTTTCCTTCTGCAAAAGAAGAGAGGCAGGAAGGAGGCCCCCCTCAGCAAGAAGACCCTGCTTGTTAGGAGCTGAGCGAAGTCCGTTTCAAGAATAAGAGCTGCAGCTCCAGCGTCTGTGCAGAGAGAACAGCAATGGATGGGTCAGAGTTCTATTCATCAGGATCGTTTATTTTTTAAGCCGAAACGTTCAGCAGTTTCAGGCCTTGCAATTAACAATAGCCCCGAGTTAGGGAAATGACTAATCCGATAGGGAACGGGCATGGATGTGTGGATCGCGCAAAATAGGCAACGAGGAGAGAGGGTCCATCTGCCCTTCTGTCTGTCTGTCCATCCCTCCGTCCGTCCTCCAGCCACCCACCCACCCACTGGGGAACCCACTGGAATGTAGCAGTTGTGGTACTAGGCAGTAAGGATGTGAAATGTCTATCACCAGAGAGGTAAGCAAATGGCTACAACACAATATGACAAACCCAGGTGCAGGCAGCATAACCTGAGCAAAGAAAGCCTACGCCCGCTCGGAGGAGTCAGCTTTGCAGACAAGACAGGTTTTGTGCTGGAATACCGGGGCGAAGCAGGAGTTCGCTAGATGCGCAGGGCTTCTCTCTACCCATAATGCCTCCGCTCCTTGTCCCCATCTGGCAGACGTGGAGGCACAAGATAAGAGCAGTTTTAAGGACCAGAGACCTTTCTGAGACTCTGATGAGCGCCCTGCTCCCACCTCAAATACACAAATACATACAGGTTGACATGCGTTTTCCAGAGGCTCCCGAACCTATTTACGTACATCGGGTTGTGGGCCTCTGGCCAGAAGGGTGAGGGGGACAAGGTGGTAAAACCCAAGATGGAGACACTTTCCTGTTCATTCCATCCAGAATCTGCCTTCCCGGGGGGGGGGGGGCGGGGGGTGAAGGAAACAGAATCTCAAAACAAACAGAACCCCGAAGCACTGAACTCAGAAATGGTAAAAAAGTGGTCAGAGCTGGGGATGGGGGAAATCTCTCCGGATTGGTAAATGGAAACAGACTTTCAGTTGGAAGGGGGATAAGAGATGAGAACCGACTGTATAACATGGTGACTATGTTGATCACATCGTACTGCATCGTAGAAATTGGCTAAGAGAGAACTTACGTGTTCTCACCAAGAAATCATAAATAAATAAATGAGGGGATGTGTTTGTTGCATAACTCCATGGGGTGCATCCTCTATGCCTATATCACATTATCGCATTGTCTACTTTAAATATCTTACAATTTTATTTGTCAATTATACCTCGAGAAAGCTGGAAAAAAAAAACATTTACAAAAACCCCACCAGAGCCATAAAGAAAAACTTACAGCCGAAAGTCCCGCTTAGCATTTTCACTAGAGATCTCAGGTAACCCGGGAGGCAGCCCCATACGGAATGGCGTTTGAATACAGCCCCATCCTGTTGCTGACATCTGCTCTGTAAACTGGTATAGAAACATTGAAAAAGTTTCCAACACAGGACTGCCTCATGTGGCTAAATGGCCTCATCACAGGAATGGGGATGATTAAACTGGAAATGGACAGATTGTGAGCATATCCTGGGTATCATGCTTGCCATGGAAATGCACCTTTGAGATGAGCTCACTGCCTACATTTCCCCCTTAACTTCTGCCCTTCTAACCAGACTGGCACCCGTAAGCTATTCTGAATAGAGTTAGATCTTGGGATCTCCGGGTCTGGATGCTGCAAGCACTGGAGAGCAGTTGTTTAGAAGCTCCTAGTATTCTCAGATTCCTTTAAAAGTCACTTTGGGGGTGCCTGGCTGGCTCAGTCCATGGAGCATGCGACTCTTGATCTTGGGGTCGTTGAGTTTGAGCCCCACGTTGGGTGTAGAGATTACTTAAGATAAAATAAAATCTTTATTTATTTATTTATTAAAGATTTTACTTATTTATTTAACAGAGAGAGACAGAGTGAGAGAGGAACATAAGCAGGGGGAGTGGTAGAGGGAGAAGCAGGCTTCCCTCCAGAGCAAGGAGCCGGATGTGGGGCTCGATCCCAGGACCCTGGGATCATGACCTGAGACGAAGGCAGACGCTTAACGACTGAGCCACCCAGGCGCCCCAAAATAAAATCTTTTTTCAAAAAGCCCACTTTAAGACACCACCCCATTATGAGACTACACTGTGGACTTTCTTTCCTTTTTCATAGCATAGGAGAAAGTCTCACCTGCCTTTTTAAGACTAAAACACTTACCATTTGTGATAGGTCATGAGTTAACTGCATTCTTTTCAAACATCCAGATTATTTCCTATGCCCAACAGTGAGCAAACACTCATAAAGCCTTTTGTAGTCTAAAATGCTGAGTTCAGGCCAGCTGGGGCCTCTGGAAGATAAGAAAAAGGTCGCTGCAGGCTCTATATGTGAACGAGACTGCTGAGTAGCAACTCTCAACCTCTGCCGTGGCTAACGATTGCCCCGTTACTGTACTCTGGCCAACGAGCTGTAATGGAAGTAGAGAGTAGGATTCCTGGGACACTGCCTAAAAGAGAGGGACCACACTTTCCCCCCTTTCTCTGTCCTCCTCCTTGGAATGCAGTTATGATGGTTGGCAGCCTGGCAGCTCTCTAGGACCATGAGGTAAATCTGGAAAATGGAAGCCACAGGCTCAAGGTGGCAGAGGAAACAGTCAAGGTCTGAGTCCCCGATGACATTTTGGTGTTGCCACACCAGCCGTAGGCCTCCCCCTGGACTCTAGTATGAGAGGTTTTTTGTTTTGTTTTTGTTTTTAGTTTTAGTAGCACAACCAATTCTCACTGATACACCGTTCATCTTGCTATGTCTCCACGCCTAGGGAAACAGTCACTTTGGCTCTACGTTTTTGTTGAAGTAGTCAACCATGGTTTATCTTCCTGACTGGCAGCTGTCCAAGCATCTTGGGCATTCCAGCAGGCTGGGGCATCAGGAGGTCGTGGGTCAGCAGCCTGATGGAAAGTTCCAGTTGGCACAGTTCAAGTATGGTTGTGACGCTGCCCCTCTATGATCTAAGAGAATCTCCAAAGCCCTGCCTTTGATCCACCATTTGTCAAAAATCTCCTCTTTCTACCTGGCCTACTGGATAATGGATCTCGACAGGCTGGACTCCTCCCCCTTTTATAAATATCCTCTGGGCTTGAGAAGCAAAATCCATTTTTCTTTCAATTATTATCTGACTCTTAGGGCTATCTGACTTTTCTGTGTCAAAAAACAAACACAGAACAAACATGAGGCTGAAGCCAGGTCTGCAAAAGAAAAAAAAAAAAAAACCACAACTTTTTTTTTTCCCTCTTACCCTGAATGTTTTTCTAGTGACTCCTTTTGGAATGTTATTTTGAACTTACAAAGGTTCTTAAAAAAAAAAAAAAAAAAAAAAAAAAACCTAGTATATTTCTTTTAAGCATCCCTTGAGAAAGTCAGATTTAAACTTAGCCAATGCGTTGGCTTTTTAAAAGCACTTTCTTAAAATAGTCAATGTAAATCTTGGTGGGAAATCTTTAGGTGCCCCGAATGGACAGAAATAGAAATGTTAATGGAAATGCCATTTGAGAAGACACTCTGACTGCCCCATTCAGATGGGCCCAATCAGAAAGGACGGGGATTTGCAAGCTATTCCAGGGTGAGTCTGACTTTAGGAGCCCTAAAGAGGGGAGAAAAATAGGAAGCCAGTGCAAGAAAGTAAATTGTTTGGACGGGAACGACTCCTAGGTACGCACGCTGACACATAACTGAGCCACGAATATTTGCTGACACTTTTATGGTGCAACCTCATCTTTCAGAGATTACAAATATTATTAAATGAATCACTCTGGTGGGTCTGCAGGGCTTGGCATGATGTCCGCTGTTTTGCTGTAGGTCAACAGGCAAGCGAAGTCTCTGAGGGCCAAGCTGGATGGGATCCTAGGGGCAAAGGCCTCTGTGCTGGTTTTGCGGGTGAGGACCTGAGGTTCAGATGTGTGTTAATCCTGGTGGTACCAGAGAGGTGTGACTTGGGGATGGTGCTGTGGGGGCCCAGTGCAGCAGGGAGATTCAGCTCCCCCAAATTCTATTCCAGACACCCCCAAAGCCACTGCACACAAAAGAAAAAAAAATCGTATAATTTGACATGAACAGTTGAGACTTTTCGTAGTCTTTATTTTAAGGGTGTTTAAAAGTCTCTAGGGAAATGCAATTTGAAACATGTCTCCTTCCACTCTCATGTCCTCAGGACTTTACCTGTGCTCTTCAAACCCGAGGGTTCCTCTTGAATCATACCCCGCCTCTTTAAAGTATTCTGTATCGCCAGAGTTCCCAGCCCAAGGGTCTTTATATTGACAGTGCATTGCTATATTTCTTGCTAGATTCATTGAAGACTCTCGGTCTCTAATAGCACCAGGCAGAATTTCAGTCCATTAATAAACACTGTGGTTGAGAATTATGGATCCCACCATAAGTCTGGGAATTTTGTTCATGGCACATTCTAGTTAGAGCACCACAACTCCCACTCTGCCTCCTTGTGCCTCATCATTACTGCCTCCTTTCATTTGTAAGAGTGTCCTCGCTTGTCTGATAAATTTTATGAGTGCCCTACTTCCAGGGGATAAAAGGTCTTTGTGGTCAAGATACAAATGTAGGGACCCGAAGGGGTACATGCACCCCAATGTTTATAGCAGCAATGTCCACAATAGCCAAACTGTGGAAAGAGCCAAGATGTCCATCGACAGATGAATGGATAAAGAAGATGTGGTATATACACACAATGGAATATTATGCAGCCACCAAAAGGAATGAGATCTTGCCATTTGCAACGACGCGGATGGAACTGGAGGGTGTTATGCTGAGTGAAATAAGTCAATCAGAGAAAGACATGTATCATATGACCTCACTGATATGAGGAATTCTTAATCTCAGGAAACAAACTGAGGGTTGCTGGAGTGGTGGGGGGTGGGAGGGATGGGGTGGCTGGGTGATAGACATTGGGGAGGGTATGTGCTATGGTGAGCCCTGTGAATTGTGCAAGACTGTTGAATCACAGATCTGTACTTCTGAAACAAATAATGCAACATATGTTAAGAAAAAAGAAAAAGAAGAAGATAGAAGGAGGGGAAGAATGAAGGGGAGTGAGTAGGAGGGGGAGACGAACCATGAGAGACGATGGACTCTGAAAAACAAACTGAGGGTTCTAGAGGGGAGGGGGTGGGGGGATGGGTTAGCCTGGTGATGGGTATTAAAGAGGGCACGTTCTGCGTGGAGCACTGGGTGTTATGCACAAACAATGAATCATGGAACACTACATCAAGAACTAATGATGTAATGTATGCTGATTAACATAACAATAAAAAATTAAAAAAAAAAGGTCTTTGTGGTCTTCACTCAGCTCAGAGGTTGGAATGGGGCATAAGTGCACCTGTTCCAGGTCAGCTGACATTGGGCGTGGGTGCTCGTGAGGCTCACAAAGGTATGCTGTTATTGGAAAGGGGGGGGTCATCAAGTTTAAGCTCCCTCCGGCGGAGATTCCCCTCGATGATGCCACCGATGTGGTCCCTCAGGCTCAGACAGGGACCACGTCTGGGGAGGCAGCCCATCCTATGCAGAGCTCCTGAGGGTTTGGATGCTCTTCTTCAGACTCAGCTGCAATCATCTTCCTGAAGGGGCCCCGGAAGTCTGCTCCCACTCCTGACAACACTTCGATGTAATTACGGGAGTTCAGAGGATGGACTGGAGGGTCAGGAGAAATCATTTGCCTCCCACTTCTCTCTGGATTCTCCTCTGAGGGCAGAGAGGAGGCGAGGCTATGAGTTTCCTCCAGCACCACAGTGACTGGTCTGGGTGACGAGTGTCGTGTGCTCACCTTTAGCACTAGATGCTTAATGAGGGCACAGGCAGGTGCTATTATGCCTCTAGTCCCTTGTGTTCCTGGACATCAAAATCTAGAACCATCCAATGGACTTCAAAGCAACTTTCTATGCTGTGTGGAACCTCCTTGCTCAGCTGACTCCAGAAATGCTTTCGGGGTTACACTCTCTAAAACCTCATGTTCCCCGCTCTGAGGCACACAGTTCCTGTTTTCTGCATTTCTTCTGTCCCAGAGTCTGGACAGTGACTCCCTACATGACACTGTCCCTTCAGTGTTCAACGAATATTCTCGGAGCAGTCCTTCTGTGTGAGTTTTGGGGGCTACCTAGTGAACAAGACAGGTGCACTCATGCTCATGGGCCTTTATTTTAGGGGATGAGTTGGAGTCAAGCCTGAGCAAGCCATCTGTGGGTTTATCCTCATCAAAGCCAACAGAGCTGGAAAAACTGGACAGTTCTCACCTTAAATGAAAAGTTGCAAGCTTTTTTTTTTTTGTTCTGCAACTTTCCCCTCAACTTTATCGAGCTATAATTGACATATATAACAATGTGTAAGTGTAAGGCGCACTACGTATTGATTTGGTACACTTATATATTGTGGAATGATTTCTGCCGTGGCATGAGCCAACGCCTCCATCGGGTCACATATCTACCACTGCCTTTTGTGGTGAGAACATTTAAGATCTACTCCGTTGGGGTGCCTGGGTGACTCAGTTGGTTAAGGGTCCGACACTTGATATTGGCTCAGGTCGTGATCTCAGGTTCGTGGGATCGAGCCCCGCATCCAGCTCGGCCCTGAGCATGGAGCCTGCTTGATATTCTCTCTCTCCTCCTCCCTCTGCCCCTCCCCACCCACTCACGCTCTTTCTCTAAAAAAAAGAATCTACTCTCTTAGCAACTGCTAAGTATATAATCCAGAATTGTTAACTGTAATCCCCATGCTGTACATGAGAACCCCTGAGCTTATTCACCTTCTAACTGGAAGTCTGTACCTTTTGCCCAATATCACATTTCTCCCACCCCCTAGCTCCGAGCAACCGCTACTTTACTCTCTGTTTCTATGAGTTTGGCTTTTTTTTAGATTCCACATGTAAGTGAAAGCGTATAGCACTTGTCTTTCTCAGTCTGGCTTAGTCCACTTAGCATAGTAACCTCAAGTTCCATCCAGGTTGTCACAAATGGCAGGATTTCCTTCGTTTTTATGCCTGAATAATATTCCATGGTACATATAAGCTCCATTTAAAAAAATCCATTCATCTATCAATGGACACGTGGGATGTTTCCATGGCTTGGTTATTGTGAATGATGCAGCAGTGAACACGGGAGTGCAGATATCTCTTTGAGACAGTGATTTCATCCCCTTTGGATATATGCCCAGAGCAGGGATTGCTGGATCATGTGGTATTTATATTTTTCATTTTTTGAGGACCCTCTGTATTGCTTTCCACACCAGCTGCACCTGATTGCATTCCCACCAACAGCTCACGAGGGTTCCCCTTTCTCCACATCCTCACCCACGCGTGTTGTTTCTTATGTTTTACTGGCTTGTGTTTTACTACTGGCCATTCTAATAAGCACGAGGCGACATGTCATTGCACTTCCGGTTTGCCATTTCCTGACTGTGAGTGACGTGGGGCACCTTTACATTGTGTTACAACTTTTAATGAATGCTAATTATTCAGGACAATTTTAAAGAAAAAGCCTTTCAGCTAATCACCCTAACAAAATTGAGCTGTTGGTATCTTAAGCCTTTTAATCTTTCCCATTCCCTTCAGTGGTATTGCACCCACATTTCGGTATTTTGCTTTTTTGCATAGGGATATGGAAGTGAGTGTGAGAAGAATTTGTTCCCTGATTTCTCTTCCTAAGCTTCCTCAGGGAGCTCAGGGCCCACTTGGGAGGCCTCTCAGCTTTTCGGTTGTTTGGTCCCCCTAGACTTATTGTCCCCAGTTGAGATTCTTCAGCTGCTTACACACGTCGGTCGAACTTGCCTAAGAAAAAGCAAAGATAAGGAAGGCTTTAACCCATTTGCTCAGATTCTCTGAGTGGGCTCTGGATAGGGCTGTTTGGAAGCCTATTTCTGATATCATTGTCAAAGGTGTCAGCTGTCCAAAAAACTGCCGAGAGAAAGTAAGGCAGAGATTAGCAGCATGCAGATGGCCACCATGAACCTTTCTCAAGGACAGAGGTGGGGTGGGGGCAAGCCGAGCCTCCTGCCAGGTGCGACCCAGAAATTTCCCTCTTGTCATTTCTCTTCCGTGGCGCTCACCACAGAGCCAGGGGGGAGACGACTAGCTCGGTCCCGAGACCAGACTCAGAGTTTTAAACCCCTTTGACTTCTTTCTCATAATCGAAATAAATCTCATGTTTTGTTCTCATGAGCGACAGAAATGGGAAGCAATGTGTATTTTAGGAATGTTGTGCCCTAAGCCCTGAAAAGATGTTGCACTATGTGGCATCCTTACAAGTAGAAACTCCCAAGGTCGAGACTTTGAAGGTGATACATGCGTTTGGATATTTACAGTCCCATTTCTGGGACCTTGAGGTTTGTGTTTCTGTTTTCCTGGAATGCTGTTCCCTCACATCTTGGCAGCCTCCCTCTCTCATTCCGTTCATGTCTCTGCTGGACTGTCACTTCATACAAGATCCTCCTGATTTCTGTATCTAAAACAGCCTCCTCCAGCCCCGAAACTCCTCGTTCTCTGCTGCCCAAGGTGGCAGCCATGGCCACATGGGACTCGGGCCGCTGAATTTCATTGCCTATAACTTGAATTTAAACTTCAAAATGGAAAAAGAGTATAAAAGATTTTCCTGTGAACTAACTGTACCGTTTGATGGGACTGTAAACTGGATGTTAGCCATTCAAAATTTAGCATGTGAGGGGTTCCCGAGTGGCTCAGTCGGTTAAGCGTCTGCCTTCAGGTCAGGATCCCAGGGTCCTGGGATCGAGCCCTGCGACAGGCTCCCTGCTCAGCGGGGAGTCTGCTTCTCCCTCTCCGACTCCACCTGCTTGTGTTCCCTCTCTCACTGTGTCTCTCTCTGTCAAATAAATAAATAAAATCTTAAAAAAAAACAGAAACAAACAAAAAAAACCCTACAAAATTTAGCATCCAAACTGATGTATGCTCTGAGTGTAACACACATTTGAGTTTCAAACAATTCTTTTTTTTAAGGTTTTATTTATTTATTTGTCAGAGACACAGAGACAGAGCGTGCACAAGCAGGGTGAGAGGCATGCAGAGGGAGAAGCAGACTCCCCACCGAGCAGGGAGCCCGATGTGGGGCTCAATCCCAGGACCCTGGGATCATGACCTGAGCTGAAGGCAGACGCTTCACTGACTGAGACACCCAGGCGTCCAATTTCAAACAATTCTTAATGACATTTGAAGGTTTAGTATGAAAAAAAGAGTAATGTAAAAGATCTCAAATATTTGAGTTTATAATAAAGACAAATGCCATGTGATTTCACTTAATGTGTGGAATCTAAAAAAACAAAAAGACAAAAAAACAAAACAAAACAAACCCAAATGAACAAGTAAAACAAAACAGAAACACTCATGAATCCAGAGAACAAACTGATGGTGGCCAGAGGGGAGGCTGTGAGGGGATGGATGAAATAGATGATGGGGAGGAGGAGGTATAAATTTTCAGTTAGAAAATCTGTAAGTCACAAGGATGTACAGCATTGGGAATATAGCCAATAATATTCTAAAGGTTTTATTGATTTATTTATTTGAGAGGGGGAGGGGGAGGGGCAGAGGGAGAGAGAGAATCCCAAGCAGACTCCCCACTGAGCACAGAGCCTGATGTGGGACTCAATCTCAGAACCCCGATATCATGACCTGAGCCAAAATCGAGAGTCGAGGCTTAACCGACTGAGCCACCCAGGTGCCCTTAGCCGATGATATTTTAATAACTATGTACGGAGACAGGTGATAACTAGACCTAATGTGGTGATCATTTTGTAATGTATATAAATGTCCAATCACTATGTTCTACACCGGATACTAATACAATATTGTACGGCAACTGTGTTTCAACTAAAAAAAACGGTAAATGTAAAACATGGGGAAAAAAATTACTTTAAGAAGTATTCTGAAGGCCATTTGGAATTTTCAGGCTGACCTGAATAAATAACTTGAAAATGAAAAAAAACCTCAGTTTAATATTCATTACAAGTTGATCATATTTTGGATATATTCAGTTTTATAAAATATATTATTAAAATTAATTTCCCACTTTCTTTTTACTTTTTGAATGTGATTGCTAGAAATGAACAGCATCTACTGGACAGAATTGCTTTCTACCTTTACCTTGTTACTACCTGACATTATACATTTTAACAAATTCTGTATCAGACAACATCAATATTTTATATCATTTGTTTATTAATCTGTTTCCTTTTATAGAAGGCTTACTAGGGTGTTATATTTTCTTATGTACCAATATTGGAATGCCTTCTTGAGACTGATATAGAAGACCTATTGCACTTTCTTGGGTCCCCAGTGGGGGAAAATACACTTGATTTGGTCCCAAGTAGTAAGCAAAGACTGACGGTAGCTAAGCCTAAGTGTGGGTGAGTGATAAGCAACAGAACGTTTAGAATGACTCAGAAGATTCCTTGAATCTCTTGTCCAAACCATTTGGAGATCTGAGGTCGAGGACATTTTTTTAGGACCCAAACCATGGGGGGATGCTTCCTTCTGAAATAAAATTATAGAAGCATAATGAAATTATTTGGTAGACTGTTAACTAAGAGGGGCTGCTCCTAAAAAAATAGCAGTGGCTCACAGTAACCCAAAGTTAAGGGCAGCCATGGGTACACACCTGCCCATATATTTCATAGAAAGAGAGTGTTCTGGTCTTGTTTTACCTCTCAGTTCACACAGACCATGTAAAAATATATTAGAAATAACAGCTAAATGTGAAAAAGAAGGTATAATAATCTATTAATGGAGGCCATTCTGAAGGCTGACTGGAGAGAGGCTAGGGTATGGCGATCCACTTGTTCAGTGCTCACCATGATCCACTGTACACCAGGAAATGTCCCAGTGTCTTTGGTATGAGCAGAGAATTAGGGACTTAGAATCATCCATACCGTGCTTTCATCCCATCCATTCATTCAGTAGCTATATACTGAGTGCCTTCCATGTTCAAGACATTGTTCTATCAGCTGAGACTACTGCAGGGGAAAAGCATGGTCCCTGCTTTCGTGGAAAGCATAATAAAGGGACCAATTCTGAGGGATGCTAAAGTGAACACAGGAGGCAAGAGGAGAGAAGGTGACGAGTGTCCTTTCAGCACTGGAGCCCTGGGTTTTGGTCTTTCCAGAAACAGGTTCCACCTAGCTTTTCCTGCACTTGCTTCTGTGAGTTTCTGAGGTGAAGAGCTGGGTGTTTGTCACTTGCCCATAAAACAGTGTGATTCACACATGAGGAAGCTACCACCTGTTTTGCACAATTATTGAGAGGGTTAAATAAAATAATCAATGCAGAGTAACTGGCACAAAATAGCATACAATAGGCTCTCAAGAAATTAGTGAGCATGAGGATGAGAACTCAAAAGAATCTTGGGGTTCTACAAATCTTTCTCAAGCTGAAGACCCAAACGACACACGGCTCTGCACAAAAAAAAAAAAAACAACAAAAAAACAAACCTGCCCAGTGCTGAGCATCTCAGAGGAACCTGTGTTGATCTGAGCTGCAGGAGAGCCTGGTTTCCCTGAGTTAAGTGTGAATCTTTCACCCAAAGTCAGTCGGGTTCATCAGGAACAGCTACCGTGCGCATATATCAAGTCCTCCTGGGCCCTCCTCGCAAAACGCATCTCAGAAGCGTGGCTGGTGCAAGTTTTTCTCCTAAGAAGCAGACTATCTTTTTTGCCCTTGCAAGATCTTTTGCAAAACCCGAATTATGGAGAGGATAAAAGCTGCATTGCTTTGTGCCGCTGGGACAGCCCCCTCCCTAGCTTACCCTGCTTTCCCGGGACATCTCCCTAGAGCATTAAGACCCCTCAGAAGATATTTGGAAAATGCTGTTGTGGGAGGCGAGGGAGAAAAAGAAGGATACAGAGGCTTTAGCTTGGCAAAATTAACTGTTGAATTAATGTTGGAGGGCCTGAGAGCAAGGTGAAGCATTGTGGAAACCTGCAGCGGTAAAGTAGGGCATTCACCCTTGAACTTGACCTGTTACCAACTCTCGGACACTGAGCTGGGGCAGAGGGGCCAGAGCCTCCTGGGGGACCTGAAGCAGATTTATTAGTGGGATAAACAAGAGTGAAGGTTAGAAACTGAGCTTTATTCTAGTTAAATGGCAGAAGGTAGTCTGTTATTTACATGTCTCGTGCTTTTCTCTTTTTACTTCCAAAAACGACATGTAAGTTTCAGTATTACCTTACAATTTGTAAAGCCCACACCCGTGCACTATCTTTTGCCTTTGCCGACTTGTATATACTAACTTTCCATGGCACTGGATCATTTATACTTCATGTGAAATTTAATTCATTCTACTTCTAAATAATTCTATTTCTTTGTATAATACACTAAATGATTTTTAATGCCTGAAGAAAAGCCAAACTTGAGTTTCTGCTCTGCTATTCTCTCTCTCTCTTTTTAAGAAATAAAACCTTTGGGTTATGGGAAATTTCAAATATATCCAAAAGTTGAGAGAATGGTATGATGAATGCTCATATACCTGTCACACATCTCCAACAATTTACTTGTGGCCAACCTATTTTATTTCTATTCCTACTTCCAGTCCTCCAGATTATCTTGGAGCAAATTTCGGACACATATCAGTTCATCCCTGTTTACGGCTGATTCTTGTTATTTGTGGTAGTTACGTTCTTTAAAGTCTCATGAACACTGAAATAACGAATCCTGAATCTTTGCTCTTGAGCAAATACAGGGTTACGTTCCTGTGAGCTTCCGGTCACAAGATTTTTGTCAACCAATTAATACATATCCTTGTTTTATGTGTGTGTCTGTTTAAGGACACCTTGCTTAAGATATATTGTCGATTCATTAACATTGGACTTATGGCCAATAGCACCATAACTCATGTCCAGATGAAGCTTCAATCTAATGCTTATTTTTTCTGGAAGGCACATCACAGCTCAGGAACACCAGATCAGGCCTTTAGCACTATGCTTGGGGGCCATTTTAAACAGTAAAGTCACCAGCAAAAGGCACAAAAATGCAAAAAACATGGCACTACGCAGACCATGAAAAGGATACTGGTTTATATTATGAGAGCTGAAACAAGAAGACAGAGTGTCGCCTTGTTGACCTCAGGTGGATCGTGCATATTGGGTGAATCCAACTTCACCACCCTCTTTCTGTTCTTAAATGTCTGCAAAAGCCCCTTGAGTATTGATTTGGGGGATACCAATAACTTTTAGCTAGTAGGCAAATTCCCAAAGCCAGAATCCGTAATAATGAGGTCAAATGTATAGAAAAATACAAACTCTTTCTAAAAAGCATCACCAAAGTCCATGTCCCATTATTAGATCTAAAAAAAAAAAAAAATCTAACAGTCATTACTTGCCATCATTACATATCTAATATATATGCAAATTTCCCTGTCTCATGATTTCTTTTTTCCATGTAGAATTTATCTGAATCCCCTTTTAAAGATTTTGTCAATGCCGGGGCGCCTGGGTGGCTCAGTCAGTTAGGCGTGTCTGACTTCAGCTCAGGTCATGATCTCAGGGTCCTGGGATCGAGCCCCAAGTTGGGCCCCACACTCAACGGGGAGTCTGTTTCTCCCTCTCCCTCTGCCCCTCCCCACTACTCATGCTCTCTCCCTCTCTCTCACATAAATAAATAAAATCTTAAAAAAAAAAAAAGACTTTGTCAATGTCGTCAACTAGCCTCCACTTTCCCCTTTGCTCCAGCAATGTTTGGACACCGAAGCTTTGAGCCTTGAGCCAGGGAACTTTAGAGGAGCTCATCTCAAGGGTGTTTTACATTTACTGCTCAGGTGGAGGGTGCATTGCATGTGTTGAACTCTGGGTGGGTTCCATCTAATGTCTCCTAGCTGCACTATATTTAACAGAAATTTCTCAGAATTGTCTTCATGCAGATACTCCCCTTCCCAATTTCTCACAGCCAATGCAGACTTTCTGCTAATTTTTCTTTATGGGAGAATGATAATTCTATGGACATTTGGAAAGAAAAGGGGATTGAAAACATATGCTTTACTAGTCAGCCTAAACTGAAAAGATTTAGTTTTAAAAGATTTCCGGTACCCTTTGTTTTATAACCAGTAAAATAGGCTTACATATTTAAAACAGACAAGAGAAGCACCCACCATTTAGAGGACTGCTCAGCCCCCTGATTTGGAGAGCAACTGAAAATTCATTCATTAAAATTTTTTTTTTTCCTATGGAGATTTCTTGAGCATCTACCATGTATCAGGCTCCATATTAGATGCCAGAAGTATAAAAAGGAATAAGCATACCCCTGTCCTCATGCTTCTCTCTTAGCAGGAAGAGTCACAGTGGGATCCAGGCTGAGCCAACCATGGGCACAAAGGATCCGGGCACAGAGGATTCTGGGAGCAGAGGAAGGTGATTCTTTCTATGTGGGGCTCCACTGTTTGGGAAAGCTTCATGAAGAAGGTAAATGAACGGAAGGTACAAGATGTGCTTGGCAACTACTGGGCAATCTGGTGCTTCTGGATCATAAAGACAGGAGCCTGAATTAAAGGCTGGTGTGCAATAACGAACATCCATCATATGAAGACTTTGGCCTTTATCCCTTATACAGTTGAATTCCACGGATATTCTTAAATAGTATTGTGGCATGATTACGAGTTCAATGAAATAAGGAATAGCAACCAAGTGGGTCATTCTGGAATGATAGAGTATAGAAAAGATGAGATTCAGATGAATTCCAAATCAAAACCCAAACTGAAAAATGTTTCCGATAAAAGACCAATAACACATAAAATGGAAGAAATCTCATTTTTTGGATGAAGATAAAAAAGAGAGCACAAATGATTTTGATTCAAGTTCGATCTCAAGTGTAACTTATCTGGGGCTTTTATAGAGAAGATGAAACAAGTCTCCAGATTCCTATTTTGATTCCCCAGGGCACACCTGGCTTCACAAAGAGCAGAGCCAGAAGCCTTCTCAGGGCTGATATTTTCCTTATGATTCAAGACCTGAATTTTCTTCCAGGTCAGTGAAAGCAAGCAATTCTATTGCACCCTCACCACTGCCTACTTTTTTCTCTTGGTTTCTGGAATATCCAGCCTGTGGTAAAGAGACTATGTTTCCTTGCCCCACTTTGTCCTCATTAAAGGGTCTTATCTAAAGGTTTAGACTTCTGATTTTCATTGAAGGAAAAAGGATGTTTTTCTCTTTAAATTTCAAGGTGCTGCCCAATCCCTAAAGTGCTGGAGCACAACAGACTTTATTATTATTATTATTCCTATTATTAAGAATTTTGGACATATTACCAAAAGATTGGGATTATTCCCTGCATATTTTCAGACCACAATGCTTTGAAACTAGAACTCAATCACAAGAGGAAAGTCGGAAAGAACTCAAATACATGGAGGCTAAAGAGCATCCTACTAAAGAATGAATGGGTCAGCCAGGAAATTAAAGAAGAATTTAAAAAGTTCATGGACCAATAAAAATGAAAACACAAACTGTTAAAATCTTTGGGATGCAGCAAAGGCAGTCCTGAGAGGAAAGTATACAGCAATACAAGCCTTTCTCAAGAAACAAGAAAGGTCTCAAATACACAACCTAACCCTGCACCTAGAGGAGCTAGAGAAAAAACAGCCAATAAAGCCCAAACCCAGCAGGAGAAGAGAAATCATAAAGATCAGAGCAGAAATCAATGAACTAGAAACCAAAAGAACAGTAGAACAGATCAACGAAACTAGGAGCTGGTTCTTTGAAAGAATTAACAAGATTGATCAACCCCTGGCCAGACTTATCCAAAAGAAAAGAGAAATGACCCAAATCAACAAAATCATGAATGAAAGAGGAGAGATCACAACCAACACCAAACAAATACAAACAATTATAAGAACATATTATGAGCAACTCTATGCCAGCAAATTAGAGAACCTGGAAGAAATGGGGGCATTCCTAGAGATGTATCAACTACCAAAATTGAATCAGGAAGAAATAGAAATCCTGAACAGACCTATAACCACTAAGGAAATTGAAGCAGTCATCCAAAATCTCCCAACAAACAAAAGCCCAGGGCCAGATGGCTTCCCAGGGGAATTCTAATAGACATTTCAAGAAGAATTAATACCTATTCTCCTGAAACTGTTCCAAAAAATAGAAATGGAAGGAAAACTTCCAACTCATTTTATGAGGCCACCATTACCTTGATCCCAAAACCAGACAAAGACCCCATCAAAAAGGAGAATTACAGACCAATATCCTTGATGAACATGGATGCAAAAATTCTCACCAAAATACTAGCCAATAGGATCCAACAGTACATTAAAAGGATTATTCACCATGACCAAGTGGGATTTATCCCTGGGCTGCAAGGATGGTTCAACATCCGCAAATCAATCAACGTGATAGAATACATTAACAAAAGAAAGAACAAGAATCATATGATCCTCTCAATAGATGCAGAGAAAGCATTGGACAAAGTACAGCATCCTTTCTCGATCAAAACTCTTCAGAGTATAGGGATAGAGGGTACCTACCTCAATATCATAAAAGCCATCTATGAAAAACCTACAGTGAATATCATTCTCAATGGGGAAAAGCTGAGAGCTTTTCCCCTAAGGTCAGGAACGCGGCAGGGATGTCCACTATCACCACTGCTATTCAACATATTAGAAGTCTTAGCCACAGCAATCAGACAACAAAAAGAAATCAAAGGCATTCAAATCACCAAGGAGGAAGTCAAACTCTCATTCTTTGCAGACGATATGATACTGTATGTGGAAAATCCAAAAGACTCCACCCCAAAACTGCTAGAACTCAGACAGGAATTCAGTCAAGTAGCAGGATATAAAATCAATGCACAGAAATCAGTGGCATTCCTATACACCAACAACAAGACAGAAGAGAGAGAAATTAAGGAGTCGATCCCATTTACAATTGCACCCAAAACCATAAGATACCTAGGAATAAATCTAACCAAAGAGGCAAAGGATCTGTACTCAGAAAACTGTAAAATACTCATGAAAGAAATTGAGGAAGACACAAAGAAATGGAAAAACGTTCCATGCTCATGGATTGGAAGAATAAACATTGTGAAGATGTCAATGCTACCTAGAGCAATCTACACATTCAATGCAATCCTCATCAAAATACCATCCACTTTTGTCAAAGAAATGGAACAAATAATCCTAACATTTGTATGGAACCAGAAGAGACCCCGAATAGCCAGAGGAATGTTGAAAAAGAAAAGCAAAGCTGGCGGCATCACAATTCCAGCTCTATTACAAAGCTGTCATCATCAAGACGGTATGGTACTGGCACAAAAACAGACACATAGATCAATGGAACAGAATAGAGAGCCCAGAAATGGACCCTCAATTTTATGGTCAACTCATCTTTGACAAAGCAGGAAAGAATGTCCAATGGCAAAAAGACAGTCTCTTCAACAAATGGTGTTGGGAAAATTGGACAGCCACATGCAGAAGAATGAAACTGGACCATTTCCTTACACCACACACAAAAATAGACTCTCCAAATGGTTGAAAGACCTAGATGTGAGACAGGAGTCCATCCAAATCCTAAAGGAGAACACAGGCAGCAACCTCTTCGACCTCAGCCGCAGCAACTTCTTCCTAGAAACATCGCCAAAGGCAAGGGAAGCAAGGGCAAAAATGAACTATTGGGATTTCATCAAGATCAAAAGCTTTTGCACAGAAACAGTCCACAAAACCAAAAGACAACCGACAGAGTGGGAGAAAATATTTGCAAATGACATATCAGATAAAGGGCTAGTATCCAAAATCTATAAAGAACTTATCAAACTCAACACCCAAAGAACAAATAATCCAATCAAGAAATGGGCAGGAAGCCATCAAAAGGAATGAGATCTTGTCATTTGCAATGACGTGGTTGGAACTGGGGGGTGTTATGCTGAGTGAAATAAGTCAATCAGAGAAAGACATGTATCATATGACCTCACTGATATGAAGAATTTTTAATCTCAGGAAACAAACTGAGGGTTGTTGGAGTTGGGTGGGGTGGGAGGGATGGGGTGGCTGGGTGATAGACATTGGGGAAGGTATGTGCTATGGTCAGCACTGTGAATTGTGCAAGACTGTTGAACCACAGATCTGTACTTCTGAAACAAATAATGCAATATATGTTAAGAAAAAAAAGAAGAAGAAGAAGATAGCAGGAGGGGAAGAACGAAGGAGAGTAAATCGGAGGGGGAGATGAACCATGAGAGACGATGGACTCTGAAAAACAAACTGAGGGTTCTAGAGGGGAGAAGGGTGGGGGGATGGGTTAGCCTGGTGATGGGTATTAAAGAGGGCACGTTCTACATGGAGCACTGGGTGTTACGTACAAACAATGAATCATGGAACACTAAAAAAAAAATGAAATGGGCAGAAGACATGAACAGACATTTTTCAGAGAAGACATCCAAATGGACAACAGACACATGAAAAAGTGCTCAACATCGCTCGGCATCAGGGAAATCCAAATCAAAACCTCAATGAGATACTACCTCACACCAGTCAGAATGGCTAAAATTAACAAGTCAGGAAATGACAGATGTTGGCGGGGATGTGGAGAAAGGGGAACCCTCCTACACTGTTGGTGGGAATGCAAGCTGGTGCAACCACTCTGGAAAACAGTATGGAGGTTCCTCAAAAAGTTGAAAATAGAGCTACCATACAATCCAGCAATTGCACTACTGGGTATTTACCCCAAAGATCCAAATGTAGGGATCCGAAGGGGTACGTGCACCCCAATGTTTATAGCAGCAATGTCCACAATAGCCAAACTGTGGAGAGAGCCAAGATGTCCATCGACAGATGAATGGATAAAGAAGATGTGGTGTGTGTGTGTG
>NW_027397105.1:6630398-6650843 GCF_003265705.2 Callorhinus ursinus | reverse complement strand
GTGTGTGTGTGTGTGTGTGTGTATATATATATATATATATATATATATATATATATATATATATACACACACAATGGAATATTATGCAGCCATCAAAAGGAATGAGATCTTGCCATTTGCAATGATATGGATGGAACTGGAGGGTGTTATGCTGAGCGAAATAAGTCAATCAGAGAAAGACATGTATCATATGACCTCACTGATATGAGGAATTCTTAATCTCAGGAAACAAACTGAGGGTTGCTAGAGTGGGGGTGGGGTGGGAGGGATGGGGTGGCTGGGTGATAGAATCATTGGGGAGGGTATGTGCTATGGTGAGCACTGTGAATTGTGCAAGACTGTTGAATCACAGATCTGTACCTCTGAAACAAATAATGCAACATATGTTAAGAAAAATAAAAGAAGAAGATAGCGGAGGGGAAGAATGAAGGGGAGTAAATCGGAGGGGGAGATGAACCATGAGAGACGATGGACTCTGAAAAACAAACAGGGTTCTAGAGGGGAGGGGGGTGGGGGGATGGGTTAGCCTGGTGATGGGTATTAAAGAGGGCACGTTCTGCGTTGAGCACTGGGAGTTATGCACAAACAATGAATCATGGAACACTACATTAAAAACTAATGATGTAATATATGTTGATTAACATAACAATAAAAAAAATTTAAAGGGAAAAAAATAGCAAGTTACTGTGGCTCTTTGAGGGCATCAGAGGAATCTTCTGTCAACTTCCCTCTGTAGGCTCACTAACTACTGACGTTTCCCGAGGCATCAGAACTACATTTACCAGAGTAGGGAAGGGTTCGTTGAGACCATCTCATTTGTAAGTGCCCACATTTTATTGTAGCACCAAAATCTTCACAACAAATTTTAAAAAATCTTAAGACAGCTCATTGCTTGATACAAAAATGATGAAAGTGGGACTCTACTTGAGCAGTGGTGGGAGATCTTGAGCTGCCCCTTTTCCCCCAAGGCTCCGTGAGGCAATTCTGCTAAAATCCTTGGTCTCTGCAGAGCCTCGCTGGAAAGCTAATGGCTAATTGAACACTCCACTTTCACAGGCGATGAAACTAAGGGTCGGATACTGTAAGCCATTTGCCTAAGGTCTCACCGTTAGGAAAAAAGTCAGTATCCTAATTCCAATCTAATTTAACCCATTGCCCCAGATCCTTCCCTGATGCCATGCATGCTGCTCACCTTCCACTACAGGATTCTTGTCTCCAGTGGCTTCCCGTAAGGCAGAAGTATAGATGTTGATGTTGATGATCTATTTGCTTGGTGATAAGCCTCTTTGTATTATTTATTTATTTATTTATTCATTCATTCATTTATTTATTTATTTTCTTAAGAAGTACAACTCACAGTCTCACTTAAAGTACAAGTTTGCTCTTTGCAGCATCTTTTTACCTTAAGTGATGACGTCTGGCCCAGGAGCACATATTTCTCAGCATGATGTTAGGCTTCTACCTGCATGTCTTTGGGTGAATTTCCTCCTCAATCCCTAACTAGTGTTGATTAGTTTTATGAATGTTTCATTCTCTCTGGCATGCGTGATTCATTTATCCTGCTGAATCATACTCTAGCGAGTGTGATTACATAATATATCTTCCCAGCCAGGACTTTTTTTTTTTTTTTAAGAGTAAAAGGGGGTTCAATGAATTACTAACCTGGGACAGCAGATGTAAGCTGAAACTGCCCTGAACAAACCAGGGTGTGTGTATAGGGCATGCAAGGTCTGGGAGGAAGTTGAAGAGGCTTCTGTTGGCTAGAGCAATATGCTTTCACATGGAAAGCACAGGAAAGGTTATGGAGAAGTGGGAATACCAAGACTAATGGAAGACTGCAACTGGAATGATGATCCTGGAGGCTGGTTGATTGGAATCCGAAGCCCATAGGATTGGGTGGTCCAGGTGGGCAGAGAGTGGGAAGGAAGGGAAAAGGAGAAAAACTCTGAAGAATGGGTTGGAGGGCAAAAGTGGCTATAAGAAGAGAATTTGGTTACTGAGTTCTCTCTACTTGTCTACGCAGATTAGTACGTGCCAGACTTTTCAGCAGGATGAGTCCAAAATTCCTGAGACAATGGTGAGACAGGCCATGTGCTGATTCTAAGAGACATATCTGTGTCTGTCTGACAAGGATGAGCTCTGGGGTGTTTTGGCGGAAGAAGAGGACGTTGGCATTGCCGTGGCATATGACACCAGTTCTAGAAAGACAACTGCTCACATTCCTAACTGGCGCTGTGTCCGGTGACACAGTCGAGCACCACCATTGCCTGCCTGCAGCCATGTCAGAGTCTCCAAACCAGGCTTGTGAGTGTCTCATCACTGAGAAACCATGTTGCCCTTTGATTCAAAGCGTGAGTTGGCAGAATGGCAGCCATTTTGTGTTGTATGTCACAGTCACGCAGTGACTATTTACTTCACATCTGAGCCTCGGGAGGGCAGAGGGTGTGACTCAAAGTCACACAGCAAGTGAATGACAGAGCAGGGACTTTATTTCCTCTTTCTTTTTTTAGGAAAGAGAGCCATATAGCCTTCAAGTAGGTGATGTCAGGACTCAAAAAGACAATTCTGGATTGTGGTTCTGGTTGAACACAAATTCACCCTGAACTCCCTAGATTTCTATACTATTGGTAACGGTGGCTAATACTCATTCACCATTTGCTATGTACTTTATAGGCTTCTCACGGTTGGCACCTGGGATTTGAGAATGGCCAATGACCTGGGACTGTCCTGGTTTTAGTACTAAAAGTTCCACCTCCTGGAAAACCCCTCAGTCTTGGTCAGACCTTAACGGTTGGTCACTCCACTTAGAATATTCCAATGAGGCTGTCCCACTGGATGGTTTATAGATGACCTAACTGAAAACTCAGAGAAATTCAGTTGTCTCTGTAACACCATGAGTCTGGCAACATGGGAGGGAGAATTGGAGCCCAGCTCTGTCTGACGTCAAAGCCAGCACCCCAACCACTACACCCTTAGTCCTGTTGTCACTAGTGTGAGAGCAAAGGTATTTATACTGATGATGAGACACACACCTGGCACCTTCCTCATCATTGGCGAAAGCTTAAATGATATTTCAATATGTTATGCAGCAGATGGAACCTTAGAGCTGAAAGGACCCCTCCAGGCATTTAGTCAATCCTCTTCATTTCACACCTGAGCTTCAGAGGGGTGGAGGGCATTACTCAAAGTCGCACAGCGGATGAATGACAGAGCTAGGACGTCAAGTCTTCTGAATCCCAGGGCAGATTCTCTCCTCCATGAAGTAAAGCAATACAATGTCCATGCTTTTCAGCTAAGCAGCTTTGAAATGAGATGTTTAGCATGGACGGTTCACCAGCAATGTCCCACAACTGCTGGTGAACCATCCATGAGAGATCTATGACAACTCTTGTCATCTTTGTTATGTCACCATTATAAAGCACCATGTTATGAAATACTGAATTTACTCACATAGATCTCTCTTTACTTTAAGTTGGTAATTATCAGTAAGGCTCAGTCATCAGGTGCAGGCAGCCTAGAATTGAACCCATGTCAAACACGTCCGTGGCTGACAGTTGGTTTTCTCCTGCAGTGCTAGGTGGAAAAGGCAATGCCATTTTTCTCCATCTGGGGGATGTTATAGGAAAAGTCAACTTGCTAAAGTGTGATGTGGGCCAAGAGCACCAGTGTTATCTGGAAGTATAAAACGGCAGACCCCACCTCAGACCTTCTGAATTGGAATCTTTATTCTAACGATAACTTCTAGACTATCTGTATGCACACTGCAGCTGAGAAGCATTGCTCAAAGGGTGGCCAAGGAAGAACTGGTCTACTATTAATGTGCCTTTGACAGTCAGCTTTGCCCTCCCCATAATGGGTTTGTAGGAACCAGATGCACAATCTCTGTACATTCAGTGAAGTCCTATGGCTGTTTGGGGGCAGCTTGGCTCTGCTGGAGCATGACAAGAAAATAAGGGCAAGTGAACAATGGATGGGGACATGTCTATCGAGGTAGGGTATGTTTCCTGGAATTTTGATTTCCACTTGTGAATTTCTTCTCCCTACGGACTGGAGAGAATTTTGTTGCATCTCTGATATCTCTATAACCAAAGACTTGCTAGCCCCGGCTGATTTCTCATTTGGGCCAAAACTACTTGAACAAGAATGAAACAAGAGAAGGACATGGAGTGGCCCCCTGGAATGCTTTAGAATCAGATGTGACCAGAGGTGGGAGGCATCACTTCAAACGTCTTCTCCCATTAGAGTCCCGTTCTTCCTTTGGTGTCATGATCCCTTGACAAGGACATGGTTGGATGACGATGGATTTCCGCATTGCTTCCAGATTGGATTTTACAACTCGCTTAAGGACTGTTGACTTCTTGGCCAAAGCAATTTATTTCCCTTCCCTTCTGCCAAAAGACCAAAGCTTTCTGCTTTCCTATAATCTCCTACATATGAATTTTTTGCTCTTGATGGAGTTACTAAGCTGAACAAACCACCGTGTAAGTCAAATATCAACATAAATGATTATTTCATGTTATAAGTATTCATTTTAAAAAAGCAAGACAGTCTTATCCCAGGTTCCCAGAAGGATTTGAATATATGTTTACTTATCTCATGTTGCCCAAACGTTGCTGGGCCTCACCAGCCTGGGGCTGGTAATAGGGTTACATTTACATCTGTGCCTGAATGATAATACTTTGAGCTCAAGCAAGAGTAAATCCCCCTCTCCTATTCATCAGTTACTCTCACGTGGTCCCAAAGGGGTTCCTCCTAGGTGTGCACAAAGTAGGCAGTCAGCTGTGGCTTCCGAGCAGCCTCTTCCGTCTCAGCTTGTCCTCTTGCAAAGCTAATTCCTAAACCCATCTTCCCTTCTGACTAAACAAAAGCATTCAGGCATATTTATGAATTAAAAAAATATTTGGGGAATGTGTAATAACTAGACCTATCTGAACTTCAGTGTACGTCATGCCAGATGCAAGGTTCCACCCTCAGCTATGTTATGTGTGACAATAGAGGGGAAGGGACAGTGGCTTTGAAGAGGATAACTCTTCAAATCTACATGTATTCTCGAAGCAACTTCACGATGCATTTGGCAAGAACTTGGCCTTGCTCTTCCATGCTGCCCGATGAACTACAATTCTAGGGCGCCTGTAATATACCAAGCATCTGGATTGTTCTGAGAATGGGGAGAACACGATGGTTTTTATTGACCCACAGAAGCTTAGCACAGTATATGACATAGCGTGGGTACTAATACTTGCTGGATGGATGAATAAGGAAATCCATGCATGCACCACCTCTGTATTCAGGGCTCTCCCAAGACTCCAGAATCTGGATAGGAGAAGCCTGCTGTGCTTGGAACAACGGGTGGGCAGAAGAGGAGAAGGAAATGGGTGGCACCACTTTTCTTATTTTGATGCTACCTTCCCATAATGAACCTCTGACTTTGAGGTTGGAATGATAAACATAACACTTATTTCTATTTGTCTTACGCTGTTGTCCTATTTTGTACATTATTCCTTCCATTCTTGTCAACCCCTGTAGTAGTGAGGCTTTAAGTCATGATGCATCTAAAAATCCATGTCTTCATATCTCCGATTCCCTACTGAAAATCTCCACTTGGACACCTCCATTGGGTTCCTCAAACTGGAAGCCAACACAGGCAACCCTATCCTTGCCTTCTTCTTCCCTCTCTCCTTAGGAGCAGCCGACCGGTCTTCAAAGACCATTGAATGTTTTCTAAATCTCTCTCGAATCTATTCACTTCTTTCCAATCCCTTGACCTGTGTTCTGTCATAGTGCTCCCCTATGCGTGTGCCATTGCAAAGCGTGTATTAAACAACCCGTGGACACATTATTCGAATTATCATCTATTTAGAAGGCGGCCTTCACGTTTGTGCTGAGCAGCTGTGACCATCCCCTATCCCTTCTGTCTATCCGCCAGAGTGATGCTCCAGGAAGATAAATGCAACCAGCCTCCCCCTGCTGCTACTCAAAACACTCCATTGCCTTTAGTATGAGTCTGCTTGGGTGTCACAGAACAAAGTACCACAGACCGAGTGGCTTAAACAACAGACATTTACTTTCTGACACTTCTGGGGGCTGGATATCTGAGATCAAGGTTCCGCGGGGTTGGTTTCTTCAGAGGCCGGAAGATGGCCTTCTTCTGGCTGGGTCTTCACGTGGTCTTCTTGCTGTGTGTCCTAATCTCCTCTTACAAGGACACCAGTCCTGTTGGATCAGGGCCCATCCTAGCAACTTCGTTTGAATTTAATTACCGCTTTAAGTACCTTATCTCCAAAGATAGTCACATTCTCAGGTACCGGGGATTAGGACTTCAACCTATGAATTTGGGGAGGGGAGGCCCACAATTCAGCCCCTAAGACCACCGAGATAAAATCCAGCCTCCTTACTATGGCTTTCAAGGCCCTTCATGATTGGGTTGTTCCTCCCCCCTGGCTGCTCGCAGCTCTTATTCCTCCCAGTGAGCGCACTTTATGAGCTAATTTATAATTACCAATTCACGTGTTGGTAACTCTCAGCCAGCAGAAGTCACTGCACTTATGAGGAAGGTTCTGGAAAACCATCAAATCTCTGAGGCTCATGGAAATGAATTCTGAAATATGACGCAGGAGAGTGGGAGGCCCGAGGTGGGGGGTGACGTGGGCAGATGTGTTTCCTGGGCTTCGGCAGCCACTTTTACCCGCTGCCAATGTCTCATCTCCGTGAGTTTAGAAGTTACTGGGAACTCGATTATAATGTGGCATTTACATTCTTAGAAACCCAAATTACAGCTTGGAAACCATCCAGCGAATTTATTTCTGGGTAAGACAAGCGTATGAAAAGATTGCATTATGTGGACACATGTCCAAAATATTATAGTAAGTATCAGTCGTATCTGCATTCAAATGTTAGGCTCTTTATTCCAAATATGGCAGCACTGTGATTATGGAATGAATGCAAAAGAGGCAAAATGGTTGTTTACATTTTGTCTTCACTTTTCCAATGGCAGTGTGCAAGTTGAGTGATTTTGTATTTTCTCTCATCAGCTGGCTGTCATTTTCTCTGAAAACTGTATTTTAAATAACCAGCCCGGTGGAAAATATTTCATGGTGTGAAATTGTTCTCTCTCTACCTCTTTTTATTTATATTGAGACTCTCATTTTTATCGGTCTGTCTTGAATGGACTGAACTAAACAGAGATAAGATATGTTGGATCATAGTTAGAGTAAAGGAATATTTATTTAAATTTATCACTAGACGAAAGGGACAAAATTTCTGTGGCCTCAAAGTGTGAAAGAGCAAGCACATGGCCAGGAAACTCCATTTCAACTCACAAGACTAGAGATTTGGGAACTGTACCTGCTCATGCCCACCTTCAGGGATGATTTAAACTATAATTATTTTTATCTTATACGTAATGTGTGTTTGCTTTTAAAATTAGAAAAGGAAGCAAACACAAATCACCGACTTCAAAAATTTTTAAATAGGAGCATGCTGTATTATAATTTGTTTTTTCCTATTATTCCATGCTCACAAATATGTTCCTATAATATTTTATTTTTAAATCAGTTTATCCTTCATTGTATAACAGGCAATGTCATCATAAAAAAGTTATACACATAGGATCTGAGAGTCTTTAGGTCTTTAGTTCTCTCCAATCCAACGCAACAGGTCTACAAGCTTTTAAAAAATGTTCTGTGGCTCCTGGGTGGCTCAGTCGGTTGGGCATCCAACTCTTGATCTTGGCTTAGGTCTTGATCTCAGGGTCGTGAGTTCAAGCCCTGTGTTGGGCTCCATGCTGGGCATGGAGCCTACTTAAAAAAAAAAAAAGATTAAAATGTCCCAATATTTTTAATACACTTTTTATTTTGGGATAATTTTGGATTTTCATAAAAGCTGCAAAGACCATACGGAGCATTCACATATGCCCCTCACCCAGTTTCCCTCATTGTTCACACCTTATAATACTGTGGTCCATTTGTCAAAACCGAGAAACCGATACTGATATGTTGTTCTTAACTAAACTGCAGACCTTATCTGGATTTTATCAGCTTTCTGTTAATGTCTTCTTTCTGTTCCAGGATCCAATCCAGGGTAGATTGCATTTAATTTTCACATCTCCCCAGAATTCTCCCTAGTCATTCCCAATTTCTCAGGACTGTGACAATTCTGAGGAGTACTAGCCTGGGCGGGGGGCGGGGGGGTCTTCATTTTTCACCTTTCGCTAATATTCTTCCATGTATGTGTGTTCACAAGCTAAACACAACAAGGTGTAGAATTTTGATATAAACATGACCTATACTCTACTCCCGCTTTATGACTGTTTTAATGGCAATGTCATCCTGCATCAACACATTCCTTTTTGAAGAAACAATTCCGGAGTATCCCACTGTGGAAACGCAATCTTAATTATTAACCAGCCTCAGATGACAGGTGTCTTCTTAACCTTCTACATTGAGATTCCCAAATCCGCTGAGCAGACATCCTTGGTCTAAACCTCTAGGCATGTCAGTGATAATTTTCTAAGGATAAATATTGGAGGCTGTCAAAGACTTTTCACTAAAAAAAAAAAAAAAAAAAAAAAATTACCCACATGGCTCACGAGCTCTCCAAAAAGTTTTTGTATATTTGCAATCTACAACTGCCTATGTGCCCTCACCAATGCTTCCTCTAACGTGGAGTATGGCTACTCTTTTCATCCTTGACAACTTGACAGATCACAAGTAGCTGCTTACACGCGAGGCTGCATTTTCTTCATGTTCTATTCGCCATATGTCTTTCTTCTTTCTATAGTGTCCAGTGTATGGCCATTATCACATTAAGGGTGGGGGATAAAAGGACATTCAAAATTGTTTATGCAATCACCAGTCATGTTTCCTATTATAATTTCTGTTCTAAGTATTAGGGTCATAAAGTCTTTTCCCATAATCTAGTTCTGTGGCCATTCACCTGTATTTTCTCCTGATGCTTACACGGCTCTGTGTTTTTTTTAAGAATATTTAACCCATTTGTGGTTTATTTTGGTTTGAGATAGGGTTCTGGCTTTGTTTCTCCAAATGGTTACCCAGCTGTCTCAACACCATTTAATGAACACCCCAGCCTTTTCCCCCATGGATTTGAAAGTCTATTCTGACAACACCCCATATTAAGATACTGCAAGTGGACCGACCACCTGTTAAGGGTCCAGGAGAGGCTTCCCACAAGAGAACTAAGGAGGAGACGATAGTTGAAAACCTTCAAGTTGTTTGCATGACCACCTCCAGTTACACTGTCAGTTTCTTTTTCTTGAAATGGAGGTACAGAGGGGTTAAGTAACTTGCTGAATGTAACAGAGCTGTAAGTGGTACCTCACAGCCTGTGTTGACAGCCATTGCTTACATCTGAACCCGAAGGCTATTGATACAATCTGATGGTACCAATGTAGGGTTCCTTGCTTGGCCTCTGATCCCTGGACAGAAAGCTTTCAGTAACTACCAGCGACCACTTCCTGAGCATCGTGATTCATTTCACCCTCAAAGTGTATTCTTTCCAGTTTGTGAAATGACATCAGCAAGGACTCCAAGCCGTGAGCTGGAGTGTGGGCTCAGTCACATGGCTAAGCCATTTCTCCAGTCATACAAAAATCATGTCGATGGAGTCTCACTGGATTCTCAGGGTTGGTATCTGCTGCATTTCCCCTGTGGATTGTACCGTCTACCATGAATGATGGCAGCGGACAGGGAGCCAAAGCCTCCCCACATCTGTCTCCCTCCAGTTCTCTCTGTGTTCCCTTCTGTCGGCTCACAGAGAGAGGGTTAGTGTGATTCATTACCTTTGCGGTTCTTAATTTTCAGAAGGTATCAATTATAATAGGATACGGTCATCTCGTGCTCCGAGTGCTAGAGTGGTCTTATCCACACACACCCCGACCTTACAGATTAGGAAACCGAAGTTGGGTGATGCTAATTAGGTGTCCAAGGGCACACAGCTGCTCAGCAGCAGACTGTGATGGAACCTTCAGCTCTCCCGACCCCCAGCCTTCACTCTCCGTCCGACAGCTTGCTGCCTTCAGTTGTATGACCAATCCTGCGTTTTGATGATTTTTTTTTTTTTTTTGCAGCCACGGGATAGCTGACTCAGATTTCATGTAAGCAAACACAGCTTGAAAGCACTCTTGCCTGCCGCATACAACGAAGTGCCTGTAAAAGAGTTTATGATAGCGATACGTGCACCCACCATCAACCTTCTCAGCTTTTCCCAGTGTAGAGACATGTAATTTATAAGGTCTCACCCCTGCAACGCAGGGATCAGAGCCTGAATAGTTTGTAAGTACATCCCCTAACTCCTTTTAATGGTCAGATGTCACAAACGCTTTTTACAGGCCCTACAAAACATACTTCTTGCATATTTTGGCTGTCACGACATTCGATTGATTGCACTCTACAAAATATGCTTTTAATTTTCTACATAAAAATACTCTGTAAGAATCGCAGTGGGCTTGCTTGGCATCCACTTAGCCACTTCTTTCATGCCATCATCTGTACTACAGTCTAGAAAATTGCCTGCTTATGCCTCAGCTTCCCCTTGGTTGGTCAGGCGAGATGTAAGCAAGTCTGTGGAAGGGGGTTTCTGGAAAACAGTACTGATGAGATGGACGTGATGATGCAAGAGGCGGGCTCTCCTCCTCCTTCGATCCACCTGGAGTGTTGGTGTGATGCCCGGAGCTGTGCTAGCCGTCTTGTAACAAGGAAGCAACAAGCACGAAGATGAAAACCAACTAGCTAAGGCTGGTGGAATGAAAACCTACAAAGGGCCTGTGTCTCAGATGACATCACTAAGTGGTCAAAGTCATCTCCAAGACCCAGAGATCCCCTCACATACCATTATCGTTTGATTTTCAATATAAAGGTGTGCTTTCTAAAAATATATTCTGAAAATGGGAAAATACAAAGATGAAAAATAAAAAGCAATCATAGTTCCAATACCTAATTTTCATGTACTGATACTTACTACTTTTTTTAAAAAAAAATACGCTTGCTATTTCTCTGAACATTTTAACCTATTAAAATAGCATTGGTGTCTAAACTGCTTTGTAATCTGCCTTTTTTTTGGTATGAATTATGAGCATTTTCCCATGGCATTAAATATTCCTGTACAATGTGGTTTATAAAAGCCCCATAGTGTTCTATTCTCTGGATATGCCAACTCTTGATCTTGGCTTAGGTCTTGATCTCAGGGTCGAAGAATTTAACCAATTCTTCATTGTTAGGATCTTTAGTTATTTACCACTTTTTACCATTACTTGTATTTTTTATGCAAACGATCTCTTTGGGCCTTTCTCTAATTATTGTTTACTTACAGTACTCATATTTCTCTTAATGGTTTATAAGAATTATTCATATATTAAAGACAGCTATCATTTGTGGAGAGAATGTTGCAAATTTATTCCTATCCTGATTATACAATGCACTTATATTCTGTCCTATATTTTCACCTTCAAAACTAATTAATTATACAATTAATCTGTCTGGAATTTATTTTGGAGTATTATATGTGCAGAGATCTAATTCTGCCTTCTCTAGTTAGCCAGGAATTTCTCAACATTTGTTGAGAATTCTTACCAATTTTTTTAAGTGGCTTTTGTCTATTTCACTGTTCTGTCCATTCCCATTACACTGAACACTTTCACATCTTACACTTTTAAATTATTAGAGCATGGACATCCACTTCCAGGAAGATCAAGTAGACATACATTTTTCTCTTCCTCCTTCTAAGTACAGCTAAAAATCCTGGCTATTCTATATAAAAGAACTGTAAGAAGACTCTGAAAGGTGGTGAGAAGATGAATTGGCTAGGGACCTCAAGATCCAAGGAACAACATGGTGCTCGGTCCTCTGGGGTTTCTTTTTTCCTCAAATACCCCAGACTAGGAACTGAAAAGACCTGTACCCAGAAGCACCAATAGGCACGGACAAAAAAAGACCCCAACAAAAGCCTGTTCTCTCTAACCAAGGATGAGGAAAGGTGCAATCCTGTGAGATAGGAAACTTTCAGACCATAATGGCTCACTCCAACCCAAGCACCACAGAAAAAGCAGTGGTTACCCCTGCCACCCTCCAGCAAAGACCAAGTGGGGAGGCCAGACTTCCGTCATTGCCAGCTTACAACCAGATGCCTTACTAACACTGCCAGATGGTGTCGGAAGAGACTTAGGGGAGAGTCTGAATATTCATCCCCACTCAGGGGTAACAAGACACCGCCCTCCCCACCGTGATGTCACTGGAGGCCACACGGGAAGCAGTAATGGTGTTCTACCCCACTTTTGCTGAGATAGAGTTAAAGAAAACCTAATGGTGGATACCTGGGTGGCTCAGTCAGTTAAGCCTCTGACTCTTGATTTCGGCTCAGGTCATGATCTCAGGGTCATGAGATTGAGCTCTGCACTGGGCTCCATGCTGGGCAGGAGAGTCTCTCTCCCTCTCCTTCTGCCCCCTTACTCTGCTCATGTGCGTGCGCTCTTAAAAAACTGAAACAAAATGTGGCATTTGTTGTGATTTGTTTATCATCCTAAATAAATGTTCACTTAAAAAAAAAAACCTAATGGAAACCTCAACTCCAACTCCCACCCAGCAGTGACAATGAACCTCTCCCTCCAACCCCCACATGAAAATGGAAGCCTAGTAGAGAAGCTAGATCTTCCAAGCTCACCCATCTGGCAGAAATGAGGTGGTACCTCCCCTTCACTCACGAGAGTAATATCAGAAAAGGATTTAGTTTTAGAGCATGATATTCCAAATGTCTGGTTTCAACAAAAAATTACTCTTCATATCAAAAATATAGAAAATTTCAACAAAGCAACAGAACACTACAGCAAAGAAATATAAGATATAAAAAAGAACCAAATGGAAATTTTATGACTAAAATAAACAATAACCAAAATGGAAAACTGAACAGATGGGTTCAACAGCAGAACTGGTCGGAGAGAAGAAGGAGTCAAAGAATTTGAAGATAGAACAATAGATATTAGCCCGTCTGAACGATAGAGAGAAAACAGACTTCCAAAAATCAAAAGAATACAGCCTTAGAGACATGTGGGACTGTAACAACAGATGTAAACCTCAGAAGAAAAGGAGAAAGGGGGTGGGGCTGAAAAAGGATTTGAAGTAATAATGGCTGAAAATTTCCCAAACTGGAAAAAAAAAAAAGTAATAAATGTGTAGATGCAAGAAATCCACTGCAAGACATATTATAGTCAAACTTATAAAAACTAAAGACAAAGAAAAATTCTTAAATGTAGCCAGAGAAATGACACATTAGCTATAGGGGAAAAGCAATTTGGATGACGGTCGATTTCACATCAGAAACCAGAGAGGTTAAAAGGACATGGCACACTATTTCTCAAGTGTTGAAAGAAAAAGGAAGAAACCTGCCTATATTCAGAGAAAATATCCTTCAGGCATAAAAAAAAAATTGAGACATTACAGATAAAGGAGAATTAAGATTTGTTTGTTTGTTGCTGGAGGGTAGGGGGTGGGAGGGAGGGGTGGCTGGGTGATAGACATTGGGGAGGGTATGTGTTATGGTGAGCACTGTGAATTGTGTAAGACTGTTGAATCACAGATATGTACCTCTGAAACAAATAATACATTATATGTTAAAAAAAAAGATAGCAGGAAGGGAAAGATGAAGGGGGGAGAATCAGAGGGGGAGACAAACCATGAGAGACTATGGACTCTGAGAAACAAACTGAGAGTTCCAGAGTGAAGGGGGGTGGAGGGAGGGGTTAGTCTGGTGATGGGTATTAAAGAGGGCACATTCTGCATGGAGCACTGAGTGTTATACACAAACAATGAATCATGGAACACTACATCAAAAACTAATGATGTAATGTATGGTGATTAACATAACATAATAAAATATAAAAAAAGTAAAATAAAAAAAAGGAGAATTAAGAGAATTTGTCGCCAGCAGATTTATCCTAAATTAAGGACTCAAGGAAGTCGTCTAAACAAAAAGGAAATAAATGAAAGGATGCTGAGAACATCAGAAAGAGAGAAAGAATACAGGAGAAAAAAAATATAGGTAAATACAGTACATTTTCCTTCTCTTAAGTTTTCTAAATTATATTCGATAGTTAAAGCTAAAAGCTGTAACACTGTCTAGTGTGGGTTTCCTTGTATGTACAGGAGATATTCAAGACAATTACATTATAAATAGAGGAGAGTAAAGGGATGTAAAAAGAGGTCAAGTTTCTACACTTTGCTAGAATTGGTAAAGGGTGATATATTAAGCTGTGTAAGTTATGCATATCTAATGTAACACCTAAAGAAACCATTATAAAAGCTGTATAAAAATATACATTTAAAAATACTATAGACAGGGTGCCTGGGTGGCTCAGTTGGTTAAGTGTCTGCCTTCAGCTCAGGTCATGATCCCAGGGTCCTGGGACTGAATTCTACGTCGGGCTCCCTGCTCAACGGGGAGTCTGCTTCTCTGCCCCTCCCTTGGCTCGTGTGTTTCTCTCTCTCTCTCTCAAATAAATAAAATAAAATCTTTAAAAATTACTATAGACAAAATGTAATTCTAAAAAAATGTTCAAGTATTTCACAGGGAGGCAGAGAGAAGAAAACAGAAAAATGAAGAAACATGGATAAACATAAAACATAAAAATGAAACAGCAGACTCAAGCCTTAACATATCAGTAGTTAAAATTATGTTAAATGTAAATGATCTAAATACATAAAGACAGTGTAGATTAAAACAAAAATAAACAAGCAAAACAATAACAAGAACAACAAAAGACCCAACTCTATGGTGTGTATAAGAAACTCACTTCAAATCTGATGTGTTCAGGTTGAAAGTAAAAGGGTGGGAAAAGATTTACCATGCAACATGAATCCAAAGAAAGCAGGAGGAGCTCTGATAATACCAGATAAAGTAGACTTCAGAACAACAACAACAAAATTGCCAGGCACAGAGTAAATTATGTAATGATGGGAAGGCCAACCCACCAAGAAGATAGCGGGATCCTAATATGTAGGGACCAAATACCAGAAATGGAAAATATGTGAAGCAAACACAGAGAAATGAAAGGAGAAAGAAACAAATTCACAAGTACAGTAGGAGACATTAATGCCTTTCTCCCTCAAAACTGAAAAAACAATTAGACAGAATATCAACAAGGATACAGAAGAGCTTAACTACACCATCAGCCAGCAGGATCGAGCTGAGATTTATGGAACATTCCACCCAACAACAGTGGAATACGCATTCTTTGCAAGTGCCCATAGAACATACACCAAGATAGACTCGACCCTGGGCAATAATGCAAATTTAAAAGAACTGAAATTATCCAGAATCTGTTCTCCAACTATAGTGGACTCAAATCAGAGATCAATAACAGAAAGATAACAGAAAGATAATCAATAACAGAAAGATTTTCCAGTTTGGAAAATCTCCAAACTTGGAGCCTAATGGACACACTCTTCTAAGTAACCCATGGGTCAAAGAAGTCTCAGGGAAAACAAAAAGTTACATTGAACTAAATGAAAATGAAAGTACATCATATCAAAATTGGTGGGACGCAGAGAAAGCAGTTCCAAGAGAGAAACTTAGAGCACTTGGATGCATACTTTAGAAAAGAGGAAAAGTCTCAAGACAAGAATTAAGCTTGCACTTTACCTATAAAAAGAAGACTTAAGGCTTGGTAAAGGGTTCTTAGAATGACACAAAAAGCACAATCCATAAAAAGAAAAATTGATAAATTGGAAGTCATCAAAATTAAAAACTTTTGCTCTGCTGTGGACTGGGAGAAGCTGTGGACTGGGAGAAAACATTTGCAAACCACATATCCATCAAAGGATTAGCATCTAGAATACATAAAGAACTCTTGAAACTCAACAGTAAAAGAACAAAACAAAGGACAATCCGATTGGAAAATGAGCAAAGACATGAAAATATATTTTGTCAAAGTGAACATACGGTTGGAAAATAAGCCCATGAAAGTATTTTCAACATCACTAGCCATTAGGGAATTGCAAATTAAGACCAAGATGAGATATCACTATATGCCAATTACAACTGCTAAAATAAAAAATAGTGACAATACCAAATGCTGGAGAGGATGCAAGGAAACTAGATCTCTCATACATCGCTGGTGGGAATTTCAAATGGTACAGCCATTCTGGAAAGTAGTTTGGCAGTTTCTTAAAAATGTAAACATGCAACTACCATACTACCCAATGACTGCATCTTTGGCATTTATCCCAGAGAAATGAAAATCTATGTACACACACACACACACACACACACACACACAAAACAACCTGTACATAATTGTTCAGAGCTGCTTTATTTGTAATTACTGACACCTGAAAATGACCAAATTTTGTCTGGTGCATGCGTGGTTAAACTCTATACATCCATACTATGGAATACTACTCAGCAAGAAAAAGTAACCAACTATTATAACATGCAGCAACTTGGATTGGTTCCAAGGGCACCGGGCTGAGTGAAAAATGCCAATCTCTAAAGGTCACATAATATATAATTCGATTTCTATAACATTTTTGTAAGGACAAAATTATCGAGATGGAAACGATTGGTGGTTGCCAGATATTAGAGAAGAGGGAGAGAGAGGGAAGGTAAGGCTGGTTGTAAAGGAGGAACACAGGGGGATCTTTGGGATGATGAAATGTTTGTGTCTTGATTGCTGTGGTGCTTACACAAACCTACACATGTGGCAAAATGACATAGATTTACGTACACACACATTGTACAAGGTCAAATTCCTGGCTTTGGCATTGGGAAAAACTGGGTGAAATGTTCATGGCACCTCTCTGTACACTTTCAACTTTTAGTAAATTTATAATTATTTCAAAATAAAAAGTTTAAAAAAATAAAGTAAGGTGAAAAAATCATTGCAGTGTTATTTTAATTTCTAGAGGTCAAGTATCCAGCCATTGACATTTTTTTTCAGATGATATTTTCAAGACTGTATTTCTTTGAAATGAGCATTAGAATTACTTTGTCAATTTCCAAAAATTATGGCAGATTTCATTGGTATTGTATTCCAATTACTGATTATTTGGAGGGAAAAAGGATAACTCCTATCCTTATAACCACGAGATGGAAAAGGCCTGGGTCCTTGAGTCACTGCTTGGAAGTGCATGCATGACTCTGTTCCATGATCAAACAACAAAATTCCATTATATTCAGTCACTTAAATATGAAGGATTTTTTTCTTGCATTTTTCACTAACTAGCCTCTTACCAATCAATAGAGCTCACAATAAAATTTTAAACTTGCTATCGAATTTCTAGGTTCTTGGGGCACCTGGGTGGCTCAGTCAGCTGACTCTTGGTTTCAGCTCAGGTCATGATCTCAGGGCTGTGAGATCAAGCCCCGAGCTGGGTTCTGCACTCAGTAGGGAGTCTGCTTGAGATTCCCACTCCTTCTACCCCTCCTCACCCCTCCACACATGCATGCACACATGTGCACATGTGCTCTCTCTCTCAAAATAAATAAAATAAATCTTTGAAATTCTAGGTTCTTTATTCTTCATCTATTTACATAATCAGGTTTTCTTTAATGCTATTGAGAAAAAAATCTGATGTTTACTAAAATTTTCTGTTTTTTTTTTAATTGTACATCTTTGTGTTTAGAAATCCTTCATAGGCCCCAAACTGGCTATTTTTTCTGTATTTATCTTTGAATGAGAGAATGTTATTTATATATTACATTTGTACAATTAGGGAGGGTCACTTTTGATTGCTCTTGTGTGTTCAATGGACTCCTTCTGAATTCTGCAATCCAGTAGCCGGAGGAGGTGTGGAGAGAAGTGTAGGTCTAGAAACCTGATCTACCCCATCTCTTCTCTGCTGTGTGAGAAGTTGCCATGTTATCTCCTCCATCTGGTCACTACACCAGGGATAGGTCCGGACCATTTCCTGATGTGTAAGCCTCCTGTGTCTGGGTGAGCTCTCCACTCCTCGTGGGTTCTTGGCTTGGAGGCATAAACACCAAAGACCCTGATTTCAGCTCTTTTCCAATCTCACAACGATGGGCATTTTCCACCTGTGTCCTACCTGACTTGGCGGCACCATTTGCCTCTGTTGACCACTCATTCTCTCCTTCTGGAAAACACCTTTTTCCTTTGTTTCTGGATTCATGCTCCTCTTACTTGCCTTCTATCCTCATAGCTTTTTTTCTTAGTATCATTTGACAGCTCTCCTCCTTCTTCCCACTCAGAACGTGTTGTCCTCCTCAAGAATCTGTCTTAGGTGTTCCCTGTATTCATACTCTCTCACAGTATGTCAGTTTGTCCAGGCCTGAAGGTGTTCCCATCACATAGAACAGTGCTAAAATTGAGAAAATCCCAAAGTAGGATAAGTTGCTAACCCTACTCTGAAAATCTTCTCTGTTCCATTGGCTTCAAGCATCAGCTAGATGTTAACGACATCTTTGGATGTTTCCTCCCACTCCAACAGATGCCTTCCATGATCACTAACTTGGGATACATCACCACCATCTATCCAGCTGCCCTATCCCTCACAGGGGAATGATCCTTCTCCCTCAACCCCCACAACCAAATGATAGATAAATTTAGTAATTCTAATTATATTTTTAAGATTTTATTTATTTATTTGAGAGAGAGAGCGAGAGGGAGAGAATGCAGGTGGGGAGAGGGAGAGGGACAAGTGGACTCTTCACTGAGCACAGAACCCATCTCGGGGATTGATCCCAGGACCCCAAAATCATGACCTGAGCCAAAACCAAGAGTGGGATGCTTAACTAACCAAGCCACCAGGTGCTCCAGTAATTCTCATTTTAAAATCTCTTAACTGATACAAGCCTTTCTCAAGAAACAAGAAAGATCTCAAATACACAACCTAACCCTACACCTAAAGGAGCTGGAGAAAGAACAGCAAATAAGGCCTAAACCCAGCAGGAGAAGAGAAATACTAAAGATCAGAGCAGAAATCAATGAACTAGAAACCAAAAGAACAGTAGAACAGATCAACGAAACTAGGAGCTGGTTCTTTGAAAGAATTAACAAGATTGATCAACCCCTGGCCAGACTTATCCAAAAGAAAAGAGAAATGACCCAAATCAACAAAATCATGAATGAAAGAGGAGAGATCACAACCAACACCAAAGAAATACAAACAATTATAAGAACATATTATGAGCAACTCTATGCCAGCAAATTAGATAACCTGGAAGAAATGGGGGCATTCCTAGAGATGTATCAACTACCAAAATTGAACCAGGAAGAAATAGAAATCCTGAACAGACCTATAACCACTAAGGAAATTGAAGCAGTCATCCAAAATCTCCCAACAAACAAAAGCCCAGGGCCAGATGGCTTCCCAGGGGAATTCTAATAGACATTTCAAGAAGAATTAATACCTATTCTCCTGAAACTGTTCCAAAAAATAGAAATGGAAGGAAAACTTCCAAACTCGTTTTATGAGTTGATCCCACTCCACTCCTTGATCCCCAAACCAGACAAAGACCCCATCAAAAAGGAGAATTATAGACCAAAATCCTTGATGAACATGGATGCAAAAGTTCTCACCAATATACTAGCCAATAGGATCCAACAGTACATTAAAAGGATTATTCACCATGACTAAGTGGGATTTATCCCTGGGCTGCAAGGTTGGTTAAACATCCACAAATCAATCAACGTGATACAATACATTAACAAAAGAAAGAACAAGAATCATATGATCCTCTCAATAGATGCAGAAAAAGCATTTGACAAAGTACAGCATCCTTTCTTGATCAAAACTCTTCAGAGTATAGGGATAGAGGGTACCTACCTCAATATCATAAAAGCCATCTATGAAAAACCTACAGCGAATATCATTCTCAATGGGGAAAAGCTGAGAGCCTTTCCCCTAAGGTCAGGAACGCGGCAGGGATGTCCACTATCACCACTGCTATTCAATATAGTATTAGAAGTCCTAGCCACGGCAATCAGACAACAAAAAGAAATCAAAGGCATCCAAATCGGCAAAGAGGAAGTCAAACTCTCACACTTTGCAGATGATAGGATACTGTATGTGGAAAACCCAAAAGACTCCACTCCAAAACTGCTAGAACTCAGACAGGAATTCAGTCAAGTAGCAGGATATAAAATCAATGCACAGAAATCAGTGGCATTCCTATACACCAACAACAAGACAGAAGAGAGACAAATCAAGGAGTCGATCCCACTTACAATTGCATCCAAAACCATAAGATACCTAGGAATAAATTTAACCAAAGAGGCAAAGGATCTGTACTCAGAAAACTAGAAAATACTCATGAAAGAAATTGAGGAAGACACAAAAAAATGGAAAAACGTTCCATGCTCATGGATTGGAAGAACAAACATTGTGAAGATGTCAATGCTACCTAGAGCAATCTACACATTCAATGCAATCCCCATCAAAATACCATCCACTTTTGTCAAAGAAATGGAACAAATAATCC
>NW_027397105.1:6543262-6629998 GCF_003265705.2 Callorhinus ursinus | reverse complement strand
AAGAAAAAGAAGATAGCAGGAGGGGAAGAATGAAGGGGAGTAAGTCGGAGGGGGAGACAAACCATGAGAGACAATGGAATCTGAAAAACAAACTGAGAGTTCTAGAGGGGAGGAGGGTGGGGGGATGGGTTAGCCTGGTGATTGGTTTTAAAGAGGGCACATTCTGCGTGGAGCACTGGGTGTTATGCACAAACAATGAATCATGGAACCCTACATCAAAAACTAATAATGTAATGTATGGTGATTAACATAATAATAAAAAAATTTTAAAAAATCTCTTAACTGTTCATGTGTCACTTGCTACCTAGAATACCGTTGCATCTTTTTAATCGGCGTGATCGTCTTTAAAATGTTGACAACAATCTTATTCTACTTTATCCAGGCAAATGGTAGGATTGTACCTCTCAGCCCTTAGGGTTAAGTACGTATTCCCTCTGGCCAATTAAATGTCAGCAGAAATGACATGGTATGTTCTTTTGTGGGAAGAGCTGGTGAGTGATTTGCCCTGTTTCCTCCTCCCTGCAATGGCAAATAATCCTCCACGGTGGGAAGTTTGTCAGTCTGCATTCCTGAGCCAGGGCAATGCTGAGCCGAATACTGGGGGAGTCCATAGAAGGTGTGCAGCCTGAAGCATATTTATTTTTTAAGCCACTGAGATGGGCGGTTGTTCCTTAGAATAAGACAACTCCGCCTGTACTGACAAATATGCTTGGTCTCCTCAACTCTCATTTTTGGCTGCTCCAAACAATTTTCCACACAATAACCAGAATAATCTTTTAAAACGCATAAAATGCATTGCATTGGTCAGCCCCCGTTTGATGATTCCCTAGGGACTTGGGAAATAACAAAATCCTTACCATGAGCTACTATGCCCTCTCTACTTCTTCAGCTTTTCTCTCCTCTCCTCCCTTCCCCTCCCCTCCCCTCCCCTCTCGTCTCTCTACCCCTGTCTCTGGTTTTCTCTGTGTCAGACATTCTCAGCTTCTTTTGGATACTCAAATGCAACCCGTTCTTTTAGTTCAGAACCTTCACGGATGCCTTGACCATCCCACCTCGCACACCCAAAGAACTATTAATTTTATTTCAAGTTATCTCAAGTTATCTTCCAAAATATACTTTCTCTAGGAAAGTTTTTTTGACCCCCTCCCAATTAAATTAGGAGTCATATGCTTCTGTAGCGCTCCGTCATTTTTTATAGTAAAATCATGCACTCATGATTCATTTTTCGAAACTTGCCCCTCTGCCTTAAGCTCCACGAGGCGAAGGGCTCTGCCTATCTAGACTGTCCCTTGCACCTGACTTAGTTTAGTACTTGGTTCATAAGAGCTTGGATAAGTATTTGTTAAGTGAATTGAATGAACGAATAGCAAAAATTCCTTTTACAGTGTCTGTTAATTCAAGTGTCTGCTACAGCGAAGCCATAATAGCTTTCTCCGAGGTTGCGTTTACTTGGTGTTTCTGTTTTACGATCTGCTCACACCTGCTGCCGCTGCCTAGAATGCGGTCCTTCCGCGCACCCCACCTCCCGCCCCGCCATGCACAACTGGATTTCTATCTTCCGCTCACCGCCTGCTCTTCACCTGATTAGTTCCTATGTGTCCTTTGGGTCTCAGCTTAAATATCACTTCTCAGAGAATATTTCTCCCACTCTGCAGCCCACATGAGCCCCGTCTTTTAGGCTCTCAGGACATCAATCCTTTCCGCTGCTGTCCTTCTGAGTCATTTGGTTTTGGGTGATCACTAATATTACCCTGTTACAAACAAGGCCACCTCCGCCTGTACTATTCCCTGATTGGCAGTTGGTCTGGGCACCATATACCAGGCACTCTTCAAAGTCATAATTTGCATGGATTTTCTGTTTACAGCTTCAAAATAATCCTCCGAGAAGAGGGGAAAATGCGTGTTGAAAAGAGGTGGATTAATTTACCTAAGCTAGACAATTGATGGATCCTTGATTTGGAAATCAAATGTACATTTTTCCTTTAGAGCCTGTATTTTTTTAACCACTATATTTTATCGGGTTTCTGTTTTTGACCCAATCTGAGATTTTTTTCCTTTTAATAAATGAGTTAATTTCGTTCACGTTTATTGACATGTTTGGTTTCATTCTTGTGATTCCATTTTGTATTACATTTTCTATTTTCATTTATACATTAAAATATTTGTTGAACATTTACTATATACCAAGTGCAATTTTAGATGCTGGGATTAGAGCAGTGAACAAGATGGGATTCCTACCCTCATGAAACAAACTTCTAGTTAGGAGAGGCAGATAATAACCATAGTAACAATAACAGCAACAGGTGCATATGTAATCAGCGGTGATAAGTGCTGGACCAACAATAGAGTAACAGGAATCAGGAGCCTGGTGATGGGTAGAAGGGGTGCTATTTATTCTGGGGAGAGCTCTCAGGGAAAGCCTAGCTGAGAAGATGTCACCTTATAAATACTTACTTCCTTCCCCTCCCTTATTTTGCAGTATGTGTTCATTTTGTTGTGGCCATTGCCCATTTGACAGATATGAATGTTTACACGGTCAATTAACTGTATACATAAGTATTTCTTTATCACCTGCGGGCAGTAGCTATTGATTCTATGAATGGTGAGGAAATCAAAGAAATGACATGTTCCTAAGCTTCTCTCCTGCTCGCCTCTAGCTGGTTTTGTCAGTTACAGAGCTAAGCCACAAGATATTTCCATGTCACTTACAGGACTGCTGATACACAAGAAATCCTGCTGTGAGGCATCTCCTCACGCCCACATCTGCAGGAGAACCACTCTGCAACCAAGCTCTCCCTGGCACAATGGATACAGGGTATCATAAGTCCTCCTCTTCCTAGGTCCAAGATCTGCCGGCTCACAGTAGTGATGATCCGTGCATTATTAGCATTGTTTTTACTGATTTCCTTCATCATTTATTGTTTTGTAAATTAAAGACTCAGTTACTCCAATGTCAAGCCAATACATTTTACTTGTACCGAATTGAGTGCCTACTACCATCTATTGCAACTATAATTATGTTTTTATTCTGATAATTCATGTTACAAAAGAGTACCCTCCAAGTACAACATTTTATTAGGCTTTCTAGTTTTTCAACAGTACTAAATATTTGTGGGGTTTTTTTCCCCCATGGTGGTAATTTTCCAAGTTTTTGTTTAAGTTGATTTAATGAGCACTTTCTTGTCTTTTTATCACATCTTTCCCATTCATCTCTTGGAAATCTCCAGTCGGTTATCAAATACTTGTTTTTTTTCCAGAAGGGTTTATAGAGCCTATGTTTATTTTATTTTTGCATATTTGAACATGTCTGTCTTGGTATAAAAACATTTGGTCTCATTTCTTATCTGAGGGGATGTAGACATATGTTGCTTAAGAGAATTTTGAACTCAGTTTAAATTTTTTCAAAATTCTTAAAATTTGGGTTTTATTATTATTAATTTTTTTTATGAGAGAGGGCAGCAGGGAGCTATCAAGAGCTGGGTGTTGTAGGGATACCATCTGCAATCACTAGAGACCAGCAAATTTAACTTGCATGTTTTACTTGATCATTCTATGCCAATTTTCTGTGGGACACAGTGGGTTCTTTCATAAGACTTACCCCACCTTTGTTTTATGAAATGTTTCTTCTCTTGTATATTTGAATACTTTGTATCTACTTCATTTGCTTAGTTTCCTCTTGGGGGTTCACCAATCACACCCATGCTTATCCACTGTGTCTCATTTTCTCTGTAACTTTTGCTCCTCTTCACATATTTTGCTCATTTTTTTCCCTAAGCCTATCCTCCATGTCTCTCTCTCGGCAATATTAATTTTAATTTTTGTTCATTCCCGTGTGCTTTAGGTTTTGAAATGATTTTTTTCCTCTTCCACAATTTCCCCAGAGCTCGTTCAGCTCCCATTATTTCTTTCTGTTGTGTTATCATGTCTTGTTCCATCCCTCTATTTCTTCTTTGAGCTCTGAGTTGCACCAACACCATTAAAAAATTCTTTGCCTCTGTGGCTAGATGTTTGTTTGTACTGTTCTGCTTTGCAAAGTAAATCTTCTGATGTACATTCTCTATTGGTTTTGGTTTAGTATGTTTCATCTGTATGTTTCATCCTTCTCTGTTTATTTCTGATTATTAGGTGTCTCCAAATGGGGGCAGTTTTTTTTCTGGATCAAGCATTTGCTAAAACTTGGATGAGGAGTACAGGACATTTTACAGGGCATGAAGCACTTTCCCCCCAACTCTAGAGTGGGTCTCTGCTATGAGCTCATTTTCCTCCCTCCCACCAAGAATGACCGCATATTTCACGTGTGTGTGTGTGTGTGTGTGTGTGTGTGTGAGATAAATATTTGGGAAGAGATTTAAGGTGTATTTCATTTCTCTTAATGGTGATTGCTACCTCTCTCACCTTACCATCCGGGCCACTGGCTTTCTACAAAGATAATGCATCTGTGTAGTATGTCTCAGCCCCAGGTTTCCTGCCACAATCTAGCATATGAAATGGGACTTCAGGCTCTTCTTTGCCCAAACCCTGTGCCCTGCACTCATACACTCCAGCATAGTCTTTTTTTTTTTTCCATTTTAATTTTTTTATTGTTATGTTAATCACCATATATTACATCATTAGTTTTTGGTGCAGTGTTCCATGATTCATTGTTTGTTCATAACACCCAGTGCTCCATGCAGAACGTGCCCTCCTCAATACCCATCACCAGGATAACCTATCCCCCTCCCCCCCCCCAGAACCCTCAGTTTGTTTTTCAGAGTCCATCATCTCTCATGGTTCGTCTCCCCCTCTGACATACTCCCCTTTTCTTCCTCTCCTGTTATCTTCTTTTTCTTTTTTCTTAAAATATGTTGCGTTATTTGTTTCAGAAGTACAGATCTGTGATTCAACAGTCTTGCACAATTCACAGCGCTCACCGTAGCACATACCCTCCCCAATGTCTATCACCCTCCCACCCCCAACCACTCCAGTAACACTCAGTTTGTTTCCTGAGATTAAGAATTCCTCAAATCAATGAGGTCATGTGATACATGTCTTTCTCTGATTGACTTATTTCACTCAGCATAACACCCTCCAGTTCCATCCACGTCGTTGCAAATGGCAAGATCTCATTCCTTTTGATGTCCAGCATAGTCTTTTTGACTCCTGCGTTCTTTCATTCAAAAAATGTTGAGCTCCTACTGGGGGCCAAAGCACTGGCCAATATTTTGCAATTTTTGCAGTCATACAGTATACAGCCCAGAGGGAGACAAACATCAGATGACCAGTTAAAAAATTCTGGGCAATTAACATAAAATTAGAAATTATGAGTGATAAACACAAACAATGAATCATGGAACACTACATCAAAAACTAATGATGTTATGTATGGTGATTAACATAATAATAAAAAATTTAAAAAAAGAAATTGAGTGATCTAGATTTAGTACTCTCATTGGAAACTTCTGTGATGATGGAAATGTTCTCTTCTGTACCCTCACTGTTTAATAGAGTGGCCACTAGCTACATGTGGTCATTGAGCACTTTAAAGGTGGGGAATGTGTTGAGGGGCTGAATTTTAAATTTTATTTAAATTTAATTCATTTAAATGTAAATACCCACCTGCAGCTAGTGGCTACTTATTGGGCAGCACAAACCTAGAGGGGAAGAATACAATGCTATAAGATAGAATAACAGAGAGGTAGTTAAGTCAGGGGTGGTTGCAAGGAGGACATTACATTTTATTTAAGATCTAAAAGATAAGAAAAGTGTATCTAGGCAAAGAGTGGGGAAGAAAAGCATCTAAAACTGAGGGAAAAGGAATTGCGTTGACCTAAAAGAGGAAAATGCTTGAATTCATACTGCCAACAAATATTCTGTTGATTGGAGTCTACAGATATAAAATAGATTATTTTGAAAATAATGGTATTTCTCCCACATTATGCAATGTGCTGCTAGTAAAACAAAACAGAACTAAAACTGTATGTTCTAACTATATGTTAGAAAGTAAAAGCTTTTTTAAGAGCAAGAGAGCAAGGGAGGAGCTCATGAATCACTAGTGAACCTCAGAAAGAAATAGATTTGGATTCAGATCTCCTCTTTTAGATGTTTACATTCTACCCAATGATATTGGTGCCCACTTTGTGAAATCAAAATGAAACAATTTTTTTTAAGTGATCTGTGCTCCATGTATTCACACATATGGAGGATTTTTTTTTTTTTTTGCTTTAAATATTTTTTTGGGGGAAAGGACACCACACTTCTACTCAATTAAGAGAAATATTTTTAGTCTTGAGGTCTTTTATTTTCTTGACATTTATCATGCCATGAATTCATAGGGAATGGGTTCCAGCAGTTCAGGCTCCTTTGCATCAGTTCTCACAAAGTGGGCTGCTCTGGGTGGGGCAGGCTGGCGCTTCAGGTGAACCCAAGTACCTTTCTCTTTGGCTCCCTTCTTTTTCTGATCATTTTCCTTCACATACTTCAGGAAGCTGTCTCGGCTCTTTGAGGGTTTAATATGCTCAATGCGTACATTAATTCTCTTGGCAAGAATCTCGCCCTTAACTTGTTTGTTTACAACAATGCCAACAGCATGCTGAGTAACATTGTAGACTCTTCCAGTTTTGCCATGGTAACATTTGTGGGGCATTCCTTTTTGAACAGTGCCCATTCCCTTGATGTCCACAATATCACCTTTCTTATCGATTCGCATGTATGTGGCCAAAGGAACAACTCCATGTTTTCTAAAAGGTCTAGAGAACATATAGCGGGTACCTCTCCTCTTTCCCTTTGTGTTGGTCATTTTGGCAAATTACTGGAAGATGGCGGTTCCGGCCGAAAGGCTGGAGGATTTTTAGTTCAGTGAAACTACTCTGTATGATACCATAACGGTAGATACATGTCACCAGACATTTGTCCAAATCCATTAAATCTACACCACCAAGAGTGAACCCTAAGGCAAACTATGGTCTTTGGAAGATAATAATGTGTCAATGTAGATTAATCATTGTAACAAACGTACTACTCCGGTGGGGAATATTGATCATGAGGGAGGCTGTGCATGTGTGTGGATAGAGGGTATAAGAAAAGGCTCTGTATCTTCTGCTCCATTTTGGTTGCTCTCAAAAATAAAGTCTCTAAAAAAAAAAAAACAAAGCAAAAACTTTACAGGTGATGGATATGTCCATTATCTTCATTATGATGTTTTTACATTGTATACACATGTCAAAACTTATTCTATTGTACACTTGAAATATTGACAGTTTATTATATTTCAATTATACCTCAAAGCTGTTTTATCAAGTGATCTGCCATCACAACACATGTATACATATGTTCATTTATGAGATTTTCATAAACAGATCTTTGGATGTGAGCTCTCTTTTTAAAATGCCTCAAAATGTGTCCCTAAGAACAGGCATATGTATCCTACCTAGCACTGCATTCTGTGACCTTCACGATTCCAAATTACGTGCAAACCAGAATCCCTAGGCATCTTTTTTTCTTCTTATTTCCATAAGAAAAAATGATCAGATTCTGTTGAAGGGACTCTGGTTTCGGTTGCATTTTTCAACCAGAAAAACAGAGGACTGCCTTTGACCCATAAATCTGGGTATGGAAGTACACAAAAGAGAACAGGGGCAAGCAAAGAGAAAGGGAAAGGATCCTTTATAGAGTCTGGTATGACCTAGAGCCATGATTTTTTTTTTTTTTTTAATCTACAGGATGAGTGAATTCCCTCTTGTTCCTGTGTTGTAGGCATCAGTCGCCTTAACCAGACAGAGAGGTCCTGCCTCTTCGGCGTGTGGTTGGTCAGCAGGGAAGGATGCTGATAAAGGCTAGCGAAGGTGCTGAGACCCTTGTCCTCTTCAAAACATCTATGGGCTTCTAGGACTTGAGTTGTGTCATCAAGAGATGAGCTCAGGACAGGACTATGGCCATGCCTTGGGAGAACAGGGCTTCATTCATTGGTGGAGCATCTGGGTGCTGTGGCTCACTTCCTCTTGGCTGGGAAAGCCTGGGCTTGAACCCCTACTTCTGGCTCTTTCTGTTCACTCTTTCTCCATTTAACTCACTGGTTCTTTTTTTTTTTTTTTTAAGATTTTATTCATTTGAGAGAGAAAGTGAGAGAGAGAAAGCACAAGAGGGGGAGGGCCAGAGGGAGAAACAGGCTCCCTGCTGAGCAGGAAGCCCGACGCGGGATTTGATCCCAGGACTCCAGGATCATGACCTGAGCCGAAGGCAGACGCTTAACTGATGGAGCCACCCAGATGCCCCTAACTCATTGGTTCTTAAACCAAACAAGGCGCTTGGGCTGCCATTTCTGCTCCACTACTAGTCTCTGTCTCTCTCTTTTTAAAGATTTTATTTATTTGAGACAGACAGAGAGAGGGAACACGAATGGGGGGAGGGGTAGAGAGAGAGGAAGTGGGAGAAGCAGACTCCCCACTGAGCAAGAAGGCTGATGCGGGGCTTGATCCTAGGACCCTGGGATCATAACCTAAGCTGAAGGCAGACGCTTAACCAAATGAGCCACCCAGATACCCCAACTAGAGAATCTCTTTGCAGTCACACAGTTTGCCTCCTGCATTCTCTGGAGAAACCAATTCCCATTGCAGCCCGTGTATGAGTTAACTGGAGACCAGCGGGTTGGTGGCGTGGTTGCATCCTGGACTCCAAGAGCCTGGGGAGTCCCGTTATCAGAACACTCCCCCAAATATGGTACATCCATTCCCAGGTGTCTAAGCAGCCATTGTTAACACTGAAGAAGGCTCAAATATCATGACAGAGACAGGAGTCTTGGATTCCTCTGACTTTGGCTCTGAGGTGCCTCTGTGCCCCTGTTCTCAGTACATTTAATTGTATAGGGATCGATGGCAGATTCACATTGGAGACAGGGATGCAGGCAGCTCTAAGTTAGGAAGGAGGAAAAGCATTCATGGCAGGGCTAAGAGAAGAGGAGAGAGAGAGAGGGCAAAGGGGAGAAAGGGAGAGAGACAGGAACAGGAGGTAAGGAGATAGGATGGGATCAGGGGATGAGAAGGGAAGAGCCACTGGGGGTGGAGGTGAGGATGGAGGGGCCATGGAGCAAGAAGCAGGAGAGAAGGACAGAGCAAGGAGCAACCCGTGGACCCTAGGTGAGTCTTGCTCTCTGGAGCATGCTGCTCTTAGAAGAACGATCGCCTCCGGAGCCATTTCAAACACGTCCATTCTGCTTTGAGAAACGGCGAGCGCGCTTTTGTTTTCCAGCCTTGGAGTATAAATTTTGAAGTGCAGATTTATTTTCTCCAGGAAGTTCGAAGGCTTGTACATCTCCAAAAGAACAGAGAGTTTTCTTGGGATCTCGGCCCTGGCAGTTATTATACAAACTACAGTCAAAAACATCCCCTTGACACTCAAGAGCTGTCAGGGCGCCTTGTAGTTATTCTCTGAGAGAGGAGGTCTGACTCAGTCTATCACATCTGTAGTCTACCTTCACAAATCGGCATTTTATTTTAGGTGTTCAAGCCCTTCAGATGCAGACTAAATCCCAAATTGGGGACACAATGAGATCTTAACTGCATTAGAATAGTGGCGGTGGAGGGGCGCCTGGGTCGCTCAGTCATCAGGCGTTGGCCTTCGGCTCGGGTCATGGTCCCGGGGTCCTGGGATCGAGCCCCGCTTCGGGCTCCCTGCTCCGCGGGAAGCCTGCTTCTCCCTCTCCCACTCCCCCTGCTTGTGTTCCCTCTCTTGCTGTGTCTCTCTCTGTCAAATAAATGAATAAAATCTTAAAAAAAAAAAAAAAGAATAGTGATGGAAAGCACAGTGAGAAGGTTTTGGGGAATAAACCTGTTGACTACACCTGCCCTTGACCCTCAGAAGGGCCCTCTGAGTGGTGCAGGGTCTGGGAGGATCCCGGCAGGGGCTGGCCATTCTCACAGTGAACTGTCAAGTTGGGATTTCACGAGCATGCACCAAATTCCCACTCCGAAAGAAAAAAAAAAACCTAGCATTAGAAAGCATGTGTTTGTTTTCTCTGTAAGTGAGAAATTAGGATGCTGAGGTGGGAAAACACCGACATTGGAAAATACTGTTTGTTTCTTTCCCCTTAGGGCATCTCGGTATACAGGATGGAAATAAAAATGGCAGAGAGCGCTCTCTAACTCTTTCCAATTTTTGGAAGCCTCCTGAGAACAGTGACATTTATCAGCTGCAAGGGTGGTTTTTGGTCTTAGGAACCAGTGCTCGGTTTTAATGAAATCTGTCCTTCCTGGATAAGCAATGACATAAATAACATCATATTTACTTTCAAATGCAATTTTTTTTTTTTTGGTTCAAAGGGAGTCTGCCTGTTTTTAAAAATAAAACAAATGAGTACTTGGCATCCATCACCCGGTCTCTGGACTGCACAAGTGATAACACTAATGTAGCTCAGATAATAGTTATCATTTATTGTTTCAATATGCGCTGTTTAAACATAACTATAGTCATAAGGCTGGAAGGAAACATGTAAACAAATAATCTGCAGGAGCCTGACATCAAGTTGAAAAGACAAGATACCAGAGTAAATAATTAATTAGTTAATGAAGTAATCAATTACTCGTTTATTCACCAAATGTTTACCGTTAGATACGGTGTGAAGTAATGTGGATATTACGATAAGCAAAAATAGACTTTGTCTTTGACCTTGGGAAGACTTCCGTCTAATTCAAAAGAAAGAGAGACAGGAATCAAATACCAACAGAAACAGAATTAAACAGTGAGGAGTCCTTTGACGTTTGTTATGAGAGTAAATTTGCAATTACTGCCTCATATTTGCATGAGGGGTTGTCAAGCGTTTGGTATGAGAGGAGAGTTTTAGCAGTTTCAGATGTGTCTAAGAAGTGGTGAGTTAATTCCTTCAATAAACAAACATTTATTATTTTTAAAAATACGTATGAGATTAGAAGTCTGAGAGGTCCTTCGAAAAGCCTGAGTCTGCGTTCCAAACAAAGGTTTGGAAGGGAGAGGGATCAGCATGTGGTCAAGGATCATGTTGCAGAACCAGAGGACCAGTGCAGCAAAGTGTCCTGCAGGAGGGGAGAAGGAATTCGTGCTGGGGCAGGGGGTAGGATCAGATCATATGAGACCTTGAATGCCAGGCTCAAATCTTCATCCATGAAGTCTAAAGGTTAGGGTTCCCCGATCTTGCTGATCTCAATTCACCCAGATAATTAAAAAAAAAAAATACAGACGTCCATCTTTCAGGTTAACCCAATCATTCTCAATCTGGGGCAGTTTTGCACCCGAAGTCACTTGGCAATTGCTTTCAAATAAAGTGCATTAATAGAAAATTTGAGGTCAACTGGTCAGAAGACAACTGCCATAGAAAAGATACTGTATTACTCACAGTTCCCAAGAGAAGGGGGCACTCCAGGCATGGGGGGCCACACAGGGCAGCACTAGGGTCAGTCAGGAGACAGAGGGAACCAGGGGCATGAGCCTCTATTGTGGTCTCCATGGGAAAAAATGGGTCAGCAGGTTTAGGATTGGTTAGTTGAATAATTTCAGCAGGCTCTGGGGCAGAGGGTCATCCCTAATTGTCTGGAACCTGGCCCTGGAGTGATTAGGGCAGGTGGGGAGTGGCCTGGAGTGTGGGAGCTCCATAGAGGAGGTGGTTGGGGTGTGGGCTCTGGTTTGCTTGGTTTGGAATTGAAAAGCACACTTGTGGGCGAGTTGTTTATTATCTCTAGGAACTGACTAACCCTGGGAGGAGCAGTCCCTCCAGGATGGGTGAGGTCCCAGATGGTCAGAGCGTCAGAACTACAGACTTTAAGACAGGTGATGACAGCAATACCCAGAGACATTTTTGGTTGTTACCATTGGGGAGAGAGTGGGTGGTGTTGGCATCTAGTGGGTAGAGGCCAGGGATGCCGGTAACATTCAACACCACACAGGACAGCCCCCGCAGCAACAAAAACTGTGCTGCCAGGGTCAAGAATCCTTGGAAACTTGGAAAGTCCCCAAGGAAAACCCTAGAATCTCTTTAGATAATTTTGAACTTCTCAAGGAGATTCAGAAGATGGATGGGATTTGAGGACCCACTGGAACAGGCAGTGGGGGGGTCACTGAAGAGTTGTGAGCAAGAAAGTGGCTTAGGGTAAAAGTTCTGGGGAAAAAAATCAGGTGTATGATTCAGTAAATATATACGAACATGGATGGCAAAGACCACATTTACTTCAGCTGATGGCTGCTTTGCAAACTCTGAGCTTGGAGGAAGGGGAAGGGGATCAGTAGGAGGACAAAGGTGGCTTCAACTGGATCTTTAAAATTTTACCTCTTAATTAAGGAGTTCCCAGGTAGAGTTGCAAAAATGGTGACATTTAATCAAACTGGGTATTGGGTATGGATAATCATTACCTTTGCAGTACCTCTCTGAATCTTGGGAAATTCCTATAGTAAAAACATTTAAAAAGTCATGCCTACTGGGCATCTTGAATTGATGGACCAGGTGAGATAAAGAAGTTGAAGGAAGAGTCCACAGAACTGGTGGGAAAACAACATCGTTCCTCTCGAGGAAATTCATTCCATCTTTTAGACAGCTTTGACTGGAAGCAAAGATATTGTCATTTTCCTGCATTCCGATATTTGGAGAGAGCTCTGACTGCCCCCAACATGATGTCCAATTCCTGAGTCCTCTGCTGTCCATGCTCCTCCTTGTGGTGACTTTCCTAGAGCTGGCAGTTCTTTGAGGTGGTAACCATGCCTTATTTTCACTGTACCTAGAGTGCTTAGCACAGTACTCAGCACATAGAAGATACACAATACGTGTTATTAAATACCTAATAACTCCATGGGGGTTTGTTCCCCTCTAATGCGGTACAGTTGCAGCCTAGGACCTTGGATATTTTACCTAAGGAATGGAGCGTTCTGTTGAACTCCCCCCTGGAAATGTTGAATCCCATCAGAGAACAACATTTATCTGCCTTCCCAGTCTGAGAGATTCCAGTGTGAGCTGTCTGGCAAATTTCATGCAAGAAATGTTGACTATGAAGGAATTAGCCATTTACCCTTCAATCATATGCTATTGAGGGACACCTGTTAGGCCGCCATAATTGTCCTCATCTGTCATCAGGTATGGAAAGGGCTTTGCCAATGTTTACATGGATCCAAGGTGGTAGTTGCAATTTTACTTTTATAACACACCTCCAAACACTTACTGTGGTTGTAATTACACACATCATTTGAGGGTTGTTTTGATTCATGTGTGCCTGTTTAGAATGTAAGACCCCTGAGGCCACACCAGGTGCACCTGAGCTCACGATAGTGTACCAGCACTTATCACAGTGCCTGACTCACCAGTGAGAAAATAGTGAACAGACAAGGAAAAAGCAAAAGGCATACAAAAACTAGAAAGGATGAAACAAGATGTCAAGAATAATGCCCTAAATAACACATTTGGCGATAAAAGCAAATAGGCTACTGTCTTAAGTACAATTCTTTTCTTTTTTTTTTTAAGATTTATTTATTTATTTGAGAGAGAGAGAGAGAGAGAGGGAACACACGCATGAGCGGGAGGGGCAGAGGGAGAGGGAAAGAGAGTCTCAAGCAGACTCCAAGCTCAGTGCAGAGCCCCACATGGGGTTCAATCTCAGGACCCTGAGATCACAACCTGAGCTGAAACCAAGAGCCGGATGCTTAACCGACAGAGCCACCCAGGCGCCCCTTAAGTACATTCTTAAATTATAATTTTGTTTAAAAAATTTAAAGCATGCTGTTTAATACTATTATTCTTTGGTAGTTTTTTTTTAAAGATTTTATTTATTTATTTGTCAGAGAGACAGAGAGAGAGCACAAGCAGGGGAAATGGCAGGCAGAGGGAGAGGAAGAAGCAGGCTCCCCACAGAGCAAGGAGCCAGTGTGGGACTCCATCCCAGGGCCCTGGGATCATGACCTGAGCTGAAGGCAGACGCTTAATGACTGAGCCACCCCGGAGTCCCTATTATTTGGTAGTTAATGAGCATTTTCTATGTGTCAAGTACTACGTCAATCATTTAAATTGTACTATCCCATTTAATCCTTAAAACACCTGTAAGAAGTAGGTATTCTTAGTCTGTTTCTTTAAAGATAATACATCTTTACTGAAATTACTCACAAAAGTTAAAAGTAAAATTGATAGTAAAAGATTTACCTATAAACAGACACTCAAAACAAGATGAGTGAAAATATTTCTATTGAAGTAAAATGAGAGACACAATAATTTACATAGAAAAAACGATGGACATATTATGTCACACTATATCTCAAAAGGTGCACTTCACCATAAAAATATAACTAACACTAATGACTAACTAATATTATATCGAATTCCACAAAAGATACCAACTAAAAAGACAAGGAGAAATGAACAGAAACACAATACTTTAGTATGCCATTCGGTTCTTTAATAGATGCAGGAAGTCACAAATAGTTAAAATCATAATGAATTTATGCATGAAAGCTAATGAGGATAATACACATATACCAAAGTTGAGCCCTAAAAAATGGAATTTGCTTTATTTTAAAATGCATGACATGTTGATATAAATTGACCATATATTTATTTACAAAATCAACCTTAGGATGTATATTGCCCAAAGCAGAAATTTTATAAGAGCATGATTTAAACATACTGTAATGACAACAAAAAACTATAAACTACTAATACCAGTTTATTTATTTATATTAAAAAATTTTTATTAAGTAACGTCTACACCAACGTTGGGCTTGAACTCACAACCCTGTGATCAAGAGTCACATGTTCCAGAGGCTGAGCCAGCCAGGCACCCCTATTAATGCCAGTTTAAATAAAACAAACCTGATCTCATAAAATTAAGACAAAATGCTATATAAATAACCTCTGTATTTATGAGGGGAAAATCTAATTCTGCCCCACTTACAAGACTCAGGGCAACAGCATAGTCTTAAATATTTGCATTGTTATCAAGAAGGGATGAGTATAAGATAATGAAGCACTCAACTAAGATATGTGAAAAGAATAGCAAAATGCGCTTTAGGAAAGCAGAAAGGAAAAAAATAATGAAGAAAGAAGCAAAAATTCTTTAGGAAAGAGAAGAAAATTTTAAAAATTATTTTAAAAAGTCTGATATTTGGACCTTATTAGTATCATAACTGAATCAAAAATATAAACAAACTCCACAAGTCTAATTAAAAATAAAAGACAGAAAACATAAATGTACAAAATTAGTTATAAGGGAATGATGCTGTAGATGAGAGAGGGTTTAAAAGCATTAAAAGAGAATATCATGTGTTGCTCTATGCTAATAAATTTGAAAATCTCAGTGAAATGGGTAATTTTCTTGGAAAATATAAATGACCAAAATTGACTCAGGATGAAGCAGACAGCCTGAATAGAAAACATAACTAGGGAAGAAATTGAAAGTGTTGTCAAAGGCTTACCTCCAAAAAAGGAGCTGGCTCTAATGTTTTCATGAACAATTTTTTCCAACTTTGAAGAACAGATAATTCTCCTACTCTATAAACTGTTTGAAAGGAGAGAAGAAGATCCAAAGCTTCCTAATTAGTTTTATAAAGCTATCATAACCACAGCACAAGAGAAAAAAAAACAAAACAAAACAAAGAAAAACCCCAACGACTTTCCCATTGTCCAACCAGAAAGAAAATATTAGGAATTTGAATCTGATATGATGTCAACACATCATGCTCTGTGGCCAAGCTGCATTGTTTTCTAGAGAATGAAAGAATGTGTTGATATTAGGAAATTACAATATATTCCATGAACAGCTCAGAGGACAAAAATCATGGAAGCATCATCATAAAAAATGTATTAGATAAAATAAAATATCAATATTTGAAAAAAGGTGATTTTTTAAAAGATTTTATTTATTTATTTATTTGAGAGAGAGCACAAACAGAGGGAGAGGCAGGCCCCTCCGCTGAGCAGCAGGGATCCCAACGCGGGGCTCCATCCCAGGACCCTGAGATCATGACCTGACCTGAAAGCAGACACTTAACTGACTGAGCCACCCAGGTGCCCCGAAAAAAGGTGATTCTTAACGTGAGAAAAAAGGATATATTTTAACCCGGTGAAGATTCTATGCAATGGTGAAATGAGAGTTTTCATTGGACTCAGGTATAAGCCTGCCATCACCACAATTATATTATATTTTGAAGTTCTATCCAAAGCAATAAAACAAATAACTGCAAAAAGTGGGGTAATTGATAGCAATAAGATAAAGTTGTCACTTTCAGGTGGTACATGATTTTTTTCCTTGGAAAGCCAAGAGAATCTACTAAAAATCCATTCAAACTTGTAAGGTACACAGAAAGTTGGCTAAAACAAAATAAATAAGCACCAATTACCACTACCATAAAGGCCTCAGTGACTCTTTTGGACATTTCAAAAAGCCAAACAGCACATTCTTTTTAAAAAAGAAATTTACTCAAGTGAAGAAAAAATATACAAAATAGCTAGGAATACAATGAAACAGAAACATTCAGGGTCTTTGCAAAAAAAAATTAAAACTACAAAACTTTATCAAAATACATTAGAGAAAGGAACAAAAGGGAAAGAAAACTTTCTTCCTGGAAGGAGACATTATTTTATAAATGCAATTTCTCCTCAGATAATAGGTAGGTTTAAAGTATCTCCAATAAATTTCACAATGCTACTAATTTGTAATGTGAAAAGTGATTCTGGAGATTATCTGAAAACATAACAGGAAAAAGGACGGACAATTTTATTTAAAAGGGGTGATGTGGAGACTTTTAGAAAAAATGCTTATAAAATCCCAATAATCAAAGCAGTGTGGTGGTCTCCTAAGATAGAGCAATGGAACAGAACAGATAGCAACCACAATATATATGATAGATGTCACTTTCAAGTAATTGGAGAAATGATGCATTTGTTAGTAAATATTACTGGAAAACTTGGTTGTTTTAAAAATCAGTTATGTCATGAACAGCAAAATAACACCAACAAGATAAATTCCAAATAGATCAAATATTTGAACAAGAAAAAATAAAATTATAACAGCAAAAAGAAAATACATGTATGTAAGACCAAAGCAATTCTTAAGTAAAAATATTTGAAGCAAGGAACAATGAAAAATTTAGTTTGGGTATATATGAAAGACATCAAAACCACTATAAAAGTACACGGCAATGCCATGTTGGAAATAATAGAATATATATGGTAGGCAAAGGTTTGATACCTGCAACATAGAAAATATATTCACTCATAATGCCAAGGAACAAAAAAATTTCCAGTGGTTGGAGATCAGTGTGATAAATTATGACCCCTCCAAAAGTTGATAATAGGCAGACACTGGGATTATGTACTCAGAGAATATTTAAGGACATGAGGTAATGCTCACAATAAAATAATCTGAAAAAGCTAGACAAAAAATTATACAGAGTATAATATGGACTTTGTTTTCTAAATATATATACATTAGGATAATATATATTATATATACATTAAGTATATACATACTTATTTATATACTTAAGTATAATATTTTATATTTTATACAATATATAAATATATACACATTAAGTATAATATATTATAATTAAGTATATATTATATAATTAAGCATACATTGTACTTAAGTATACTAAGTATACTAAGCATACTATATACTATATAATTAAGTATACATAAGTATAATATATATATTAAGTATATATATACTTTTATATATATTATAATGTATATTATATGTATACTTATCAGAAATATTATGAATCGAGAATTAGACGTTAACTGTGGTTATCTCTGGGTTGTGAGCTTATGAATGAAAAGGTTCTTAACATTTTTCTCTATTGTTTACTTTCCTTTTTTCCGTATTCAATTTTTCAAATGCACGTCCATTATTTTTATAATCTGGGGACAAATGTCACATCAGGAACATGGTCACCTTGTCACGGAATCTCCAATTCGCTTTCAGACCTCTGCTCTGAGAGCCCGCGGACTCCGTTTTGCTGCTATTCCCGGTTTCTCTTCAACCTTATAGTCCTGGCCCACTGCTTCTGGGGCGGGCAGGGAACAGCCCGGAGCCCCTCCCGCACGCTGTGGGTTCTCCGCGAGCTTCTCAGCCACCCATCTCGTTAGCTGCTCTAGAAATGCCACCTAAATACCATTTCATCATTCTACCCCATTCAACATACTGGTCACTGACCATCTGCCCCTACGTCGGGCGTGGGGGACTGTGGAGGTCCAACCCCTGCCTCCAGGAGCCGCAAGGTGAGCCTTGCCCCAAACGCCATTACCGAGATCGCCCCGTATCATCTACCTGGTAACTGATCACCTCAACTTCTGCAGCACCGGGGTTGCCAAAGTTTGCAAGTAAAAATTTGGAGGGACCAGATACTGCATGGGCACACTTTTATAAAATCATTCAAATGTATTTGAAATGCAAGTTGGACTGGGCATCCTGCAGTTTATTTGGCAACCGGGGACAGGAACTATTATCCCCTGCTCTCCCCTCACCCCCATTTCACAGAGCAGGAAAATGAGACTCTGTGTGGTTTGGGGACTTGCTCTGTTCTCATAAGGGATTGGCGGGGCCTGAACAGGGACCGAATCTCCTGCTGTTCGTCTAGCTGCACTCAGAACCTGCCTTGTTTGGGGCTCGTTTGCTTCTGCATTTGTGGGCGTCTGACTATTTTCTCAAGCCCTGTGCACTTGAGTGTTTGTTTTGCTTTTAGAGTGGTGTCAGGTGTCACCTCTGGGTAATGGTCCTTGGGGAAACTGATAAGCGACCCCAGGGGACCTCGGAGCACTCAACAGTGGGGATGCAGGTCAGAGGGGGCTCTGTGTTGACTGGGGCCCCTCCTGCTTCTGTTGGACGGGTTCTTCACCCACCCGGCTTTGCTGTGAGCCCCACATGGAGAGCCGTGACTTACGTGCGAGTCAGCCTTTCAAGTCTAACTGCTAAGGGTCCGGGAGGGATGAGATGCTCAGGGCAGCCGGGAGCAGCCCCTCCCCACCCACGCTACCTGCTCCAGAGCCCAGGCACCTGCAGCACTCACAGGTGATGAATGAATGAATACTTCCCCCGGAGCCGGGGGGGGGGGGGGGGGGGGGGGCGGGTGCTGGTTCCTGCAGTGGGCTTCACCCTCCAGCATTGCTGGTGGTCTTGCCTGGGCAGAGAGGAGGAGACCCTTCTCCCCACGCGCAGGGATGAGCCTCTTCAGAGCGGAGGGGCCCATGTGGAAGCTATGGGCCTCCACGAGCCCCGGGGAGCCCACTGGGGTTGCACACTCAACTTTGCAGAACAGTGTTTCTGGCATCTGTTTAGCACACACTACCTGACGCTGGGCATACAAACTTAAGACACAGCCCCTCACGGAATCATGACCCGTTAGATTTAAGAGGTCCCATGGTAGCCTGCCTATCGGCAGAAATTATCCCCTCCCTCCCAGATGCTCAGTAAGCGTGAAGTTCCTCGTGTGTCTGATGAACCCGGGACTCAGAGAGGTCTAGAGATTGGGCAGGAAAAGCCACGTAACTGAAACTGTTTCGACATTGTGCCTAGAACATTCGACACACAGGGCAGTGAGGTGGCAGGAGGGATTTCCTTACTCCTTGAACATGTGTCATCTATCTTTTGCATTGAAATCTGCCAGAGAGGAACCGCTTGTCTATAAGCTTTGGTTTAGTGGAGGGGATGGGCCCAGGTGCTCAGGTGGGAGGAGGCCTCCGATCCAGGTGGAAACCAGGTCCTCGAGAGTGACAACCTTTGGCCGGCTGCACTACTGGGACAGTGGCATTTCGGGGTCACCGGCAGGGGAGGGCTGGAGAGCGGAGGTTACAGTTGTGGGTGACCTGGTATGTCTATTCAGGGCCTGCTCACCCCGGAGGTCCTCCCGGGCCTTCAACCACCTGCTCCTCCAGCTTCCCTTTCCTGCCCATTCAGGCTTGCAGGGGAGGGTGTGGTTACACACTTGCCACACGTCAGATGGAGGGTGTGCAGGCCCTGTGGGCCTCAGCTGCTGCGACCACCTCAGGACCTAAGTCCCATCAGGCAGGGATGGTGCCTTTGAGAGTCCCGTGCTGTTTTCAGCACAGGGGCGCGGGCGCCGGCCCAGAATAGCTCTGGGGCTGAGACACACAGCCCGAGAGGAGTTCCCTCTGTCTATGTGTCTGTCTGACGTCAGAGCTGGGCAGCGGCCTGCTGAGGTGGGCGTCCAGGCTGAGGTGGGGGGTGGATGGGGTCTCGCTGAAATTTCATAAGATGAGCTTTGAGAGATTCAGGAAAAACTGCTGAATAAAACCCCTGAACCTATGGGGAGCTTTGTGTTCATTAAACGAGAGTTGCTTTCGCTCCTATAAAAACAAACAGCTGCTCTGGGCTGGGGCTCTATTGTGTTATTGTTCAGTGCCAGGATACTGTGACTTTTTGAGAAAAGAGTTATTTTAGGATCAGCCCAAGGAGGTGTGGCTGACTTTGGTTGCAAACATAGATTTTAAATGATGGGGTCCTTCGAGGGCTTATTGTTTGGCTTTTTGTCGCTCATGAAGCTGGTGCATTTGATTAGTAATATGGTCCACTGATTAGCAGTGGGGTGAGCAGTATGAGTTCACTGATCGGACCCGGTCTCCTGTTAAATAAACAGTAATGCTTTTCATTCCTGTGGCTCAAAAAACAGAAACAAAAAAAGGTTTCCCTTTTAGAGGTGAGTACATACTCACTCGCGCTGTCTCTCACACTGTCCTTCATTCAGTGATCTCAGGAGCACCTTGCGGGTGCTGGGTGAGGTGCCAGGGTTACAAAGTTCAATAAGGCATGGTGTCAGTCTCAGGGAAGCTTATGAGGGGGGCCAGACTCACACAGAAAGGAGTAAAGGATCAAAGGGCAACCCCGAAGTTACTTCTAGTGACTTCATGGTCCGAACAGATACGAAGGCCGTTTCCTTTAATAGAAACAACAGAAATGCTGCCTACATGCTTTTTTAACATTTAATACACAGAACTGATTTAAAAAAAAAGAGAGAGAGAGAGAGAGAGAGGAAATCTCCAGGTGCCAACAAACAAGGAAAAATCTTTGAAGCTGAAGTGGTTAAGAGTCCCCCCAAACCCAGGTCCACATGCACATTTTAGGGGCCACAGAGTCTAACACCCAGGTGGGAGAAGGAGGTACCCCTCTTTGCACTGAGGAGGCAGGGGAGGAAGGAATGGGACCCCGAATAAAGTGCTGAGGCTCTCGGGGTGCCCTATTGGGAAAGGTTGTGCTCGCTGACCCACGGGGGTGGAGGGAAGGTTTGCTTTCAGTGTGATGCCTTGGATGGATAAAAACCAAATCCTCCTACAGGCTGATTGCCTTGCCTGTCAGATTATTACACGTGCAAAGCCCAAATTTATAAGACCCATGCAGACAGTGAAAAGATAAAAACCTACAACCTGGGAAATGAACACAGAACCCAGGTCAGCACCCATGAATAGAGTGGGAAGAGGGGTTTAGCAATATGATTTGATTTATTCATTCGGATGATACCTCTGAGGGTAGGGAGAGGGACGGAGCAAGGAAGGATGGCAAGAGCAATTAAGGAAACTATCTGGAGTTCTCAGAACGTGCAGGCAACAGCTCAGCCAGATAATGGAAAAGCCCAGCAAGGCCTCCGGCTCTGGGTCCCATCTCCTCTTGAACGTCAGCTCCCCCCACTTCCATTCTTGTCTCTTCCCCTGGGCACAAGGCAGAGGAACGTGCCCCCTGCTCTGACCCCCAGGCCCCTCCATCTCGTGGAAACTGAGGCCCTCCTACCTCACACAAAACCTTCTGTGCCTTTTTCAAGGCAATTAAAGGCATTAGGAATGATTGATGGCAAATAAAAGCAACCATGACCTTTATCCCATTATTTTAATTTTTCCTTGTGTTCTGAGGCGTTTGTGGAGTTCATCTTGGGAACGTAAGCCTCGTTCAGTATTCAAAAATCAATCAATACCTTCCGCCAAAAGAGCAGTCTTCAAAGAGAACAAGTATCTCGCGATTGCTTCAACTGATGTAGGAAAACCACGGGACAAAACCCAACAGCGGTTCATGACATAAACTTTCTGCAAACCGTGAGTCGAAGGGATCTTCCTCAGTCTGATAGAGAGGATCTAAGTAAAGCCCCTACGGTAACATAGTGAATGGTGAAACATTGACTATTTTCCCCCAGAAGATCTAGAGCAAAGCAACTGCTGTGCTTGGCACTGCTAACAACACACTGTATGTCCTACCCAGTGCAATAGATAAGAGGAAATAAGAAACATGAAAACTTTACATCTTGCATGACATAGAGACAAGTAGTAAAGATAACTGGCCAGTTAGAGGAAAGTCTTCTGAATGGAATGGAAAAGCAATGAGAAAAAAAAATATATAGATTATTATATTATTATAATTATATAATATTATATGCATATGTGTATATATTACAATTATATATTTATATATTACATATTTGTATTTATATTACATGTTATATATATTTGTATACATTATAAATTTATATATATATAAAGCAATGAGAATATATATACATATATATATTCATGGCATTAAAATGTGCTCTGATTATTTTTTTTCTTATGGAAGGAAAATTTTACAGATATTATTCCATATTTAAGAGGATATCAACAGAAGATGGGAATAAAGGAGGTAAATCATTTTCTGACACCTTCAGAAATTAACACTCTTGAGTTTCGTGCAATATAACAAAGTCAAAAGAGCAAAAGGATTAAAAAGTAGCATTGGTGAGAAAGTGTTTTAAATGAGTATAAAGTACAGAAGGAAAGGGTTAAGATTTTCTATTGTTAAGATTAGGGGAAAATCTGCTGACTTGTATCTAGGAATTTGTATATTTTGCTCTAAATCTTTAAAAATGCAACGCCATGGTAACAGTAGTGTTATGCTTTGCTGTTTAAATAAACTTAAATGTTCTATTTTTGACAGAAAAAAACAATAATTGAGTGCAAAATCATGTTTATCTGTTTCTCACTTAAATACTCTTCGGGGATGTTCAGCCTTTGGCACCAAAGCTGTTGAATGTGGTGATTAAGACCTTGTTCTTTTTTTATTTTTGGTGGGAATTGTGGTACCAGTTACAACTGTGTGACCTTGGACAAGTTACCTCTTTGTGTTTCAATTTCCGAGGTTGTGAAGTGCAGGAAATAATATTAAGACCTACTTCACAGGCTGTTACAGGAACTCAAGAAGTAAAACTTGTAAGGTGCTTAGAATAGTGTTTGATGCAGAGGAAGGATCTGCGGTCGCTATCATTATCAACATATTTACTGCCTGGTGAGAAATGATCTGAACTGAAGACAGTCCCTGGGGAAGAATGATAACAAAATCCAAAATTATGTCTTGAAAACTCATACTTTTAGTGACAGTAAATATACCACGGGTGAGATTTCTGGCTTCTAGGAACTATACCTGAGTACTCAATAGGAGATAGAAATAGGGAGAAATCAGAAGGAGAATACAGGTTTGGTTTTTTTTTTGAACATTTTATGTATTTATTTGAGAGAGAGAGAGCATGAGCGAGGGGTAAGGGGAGAGGGAGAGAGAGCAGCAGACTCCCCGCTGAGCATGGAGCCGGATGCAGGGCTCGATCCCAGGACCCCAGGATCATGACCTGAGCCCAAGGCAGACACTTAACTGCCTGAACCACCCAGGGGCCCCAAGAATACAGGTTTTGAGGGGCATCGGGCACTGGCTACTAGTTGAAGATAGAGTTTTCTCTGCCTCATATTTACAACCTCCCAATTCTGTTACTCTTCTAGAATGGGATACTAGGCAAATAATTCAGATCCCAGGATACCGATGGGACACCTCTACTGGGAACTAAAAGTTCAGGATTTTCACGAACGTGTTTTCTCTGCCCTCTTCCACACATTGTCTTATTTTTCCATGGGGACTCCCACTTGCCATGACTTCTCTGCTGTAAGTGGTTTAGGCCCACTAAGCCACTAGATTTTGGGGACAAGTACTCGCTCTCTCTAATAGAGACTGGCTAAGTGTTCACCATTCTCTTGCTTTCCCAAGCATGTGGCTAGGTGACTCTCTTATAATTAAGGATTGCCCTGTGGTTGGGTTCTTGAATGTGCATCCAAGTGACCTGTACTATTCTCAAAACAAAAAATATTCCATGTATCTCTTCTCCTTCCATCATGAGGAGGCTTCAAAGGCCTCAGAAAATGGAAGAATTCTAGGTACCCAAGAGACTGTGAGAAGTAGAGCTCCCCTCCCCCAAAACTTACTTCTTTATTGAGAAATAAATCTGAATTGTGTTCAGCCACTAGGATGTTAGAGGTGTTTATTATAGAGTTACTCTATCCTAACTGACACTCTTACTCTCTGTCTTTCTGGATGCTTTCGATTTGGTGCTACAGAATGTAAATTTCGCTTAACAATAGTCTAAGTTCTGAGACCCAGGACTGTGCTTTGAGGATAAAAGGATGGTTGTTGGGGGTCGGTAAAGCCTTCTACATTGTCCAGCCCAACTTGTGAGAGCTATACATTAATATGTGGGTCCACAGACCCAGCTAAAAATACTAATTTTTCCTTGACACTGATACCTACACATACATTCCCCTTAAGAGATGCACCTGTGCCACTTAGCTATTTCAAGCTCCATAGACAAGGTGCCATCTTCACATACCCTCACAGCAATCTGTTATTATTATGATCTATTACTATTATCTACCCATTATTAATCTATTATTCTCTTTAATCTATTAGTAATCTATCACTGTTATTATTAATCTAACAATGAGCATGTAGAGAAGTAGACAAGGGTCAAATGATTAGATCGGTATGCTCAAACTAAAGGACTTTGAGTTAAGACACCTTGTAATGAATTGGTTGGTTCATGAATCTTCTCATTGATGCATTAGTAAGAAATTCCTATGCTAGTTACTGCAGTAAGTACAATGAATTGTGTGATTTGGTTTCTTCTCCCTAAGTGTTAGTTGCAGGAATTAGGAGGCCGAGAAAATTATATAACAGAAAACAAAATAATTAAACCACATGTTGCTGATTGTAAGGAGTCTGAGAACCATTAAAGCAATCAAACACAGAGATGTCTAAGAACATCTCTGGTTGTCTACCAACAATGGACAAATAGCAGTTTGAACAGTTAAAAGGGGTGCAAGTCTGTATGTGAGAGTATTGGACAATGAGATTTTCCCCCCACTGTCCTTTTAATGCTGTGACCCTATGATGCTTTCCTTCTTTGAGGTTCCCCAGCCAGAATGTGGTGATTAGTACCTCATAGACTCTTTCTTGTTTCTCATCCGAGGGGAATGACGGAAATGAATCATGGGTTAGATTTATAGCCATTGAATGTATTGAGCGAGATCCAAGTGCTTGTTCTAAGTTAAGGTCCTTCCCCACCTAAATCAGTGTAAAATTGAAATAATAGCCTTGGGCTTCAAGCTGGGAATGGTTTCGATTTGGTGACAAACCTACCAGTTCTGCAAATAGTTGAAACCATCTCCAAATCAGACCAGGATGGAGGCAACTAGATTTAATTCTGCTACACAACCCCACCAATATTGGTGAATGCTTCCCCTGACATTATCTTCAGGCAGAATTCCCCATCATGTGATTCCATTTTTGATAGCCATGTTGTTTTAAACGAGGTAAGACATCTTTATATTCTCCAAAAGATACTTTATACATTCGAAAAATCATAATGTTAAAGGTCAGTTAACTTTTCTTTTATTTAAAGACAGAATTTTTTGTTTTGTTTTGGTTTTAAACATTACAGAGAGCTCTGTGGAAGTAACTCAAGGACCAAAGGGGGAGTTCGGTCGGGAGAGAGGAAGATCCCCATCCAACCACAAACTAAACCAATTCTGTTTTTATCTGCTTATATAATGGCCTCTATGTAACACCTAGCTGGGGGAACAGAGTTCAGATGATTGTTTTTAAAAGTATTTGAGCCGTTGCTTAAAAGAAAGAAAACCTGTCATAGATTAAGGACATACTATGTGTCAGCTACTTTACACCCATTATCTTAGATAATCATTACCATGGCCCTTACCGGTAACAACCTATTTTATGGATGAAGAAACTGAGGCATAGATAGTAAATATTTTGAAAGTCGGACTGCTCTTTCAGGTACAGCTAGAATAAGAATCCAGGATTTATGTACTCTTGAATCCAAAACCATTCTTTCTTTTTCCTTTTCAAAGATTTATTTATTTATTTTAGATAGAGTGAGGGAGCACGAGTAGGGAGAGGGGCAGAGGGAGAGGAAGAGAGCACCTCAAGCAGAGTCCCTGCTGAGTGCAGAGCCCAACATGGAGCTAAATCCCATAACCCTGATATCACGACCTGAGCCGAAATCAAGAGTTGGACGCTTAACCAAATGTGCCACCCAGGCTTCCTAAATCCAAAACCATTCATAAGGATTAAGTTTATTACTGCTTTTATATAGGTTTACTAAAGATAAATTTGTTAAAATAAAAAAAAGAATTTCTCATGATGTTGATGATGTTAATGATGATGACAGTAGTATAACAAATATAGCTACTCTTTATTGAGCTATTAGTATTGCCACAGCAGTGTTCCCCAAATTTCCTTGGAAATAAGGATTCCTGTGCATGGGGTGCCTGGGTGGCTCAGTCCATTAAGTGTCTGACTCTTAATTTTGGCTCAGGGCATGATCTTAGGGTCCTGGGATTGAGCCTGTGTTGGGCTTCATGCTCAGCGGGGAGTCTGCTTGAGATTTTCTCTCTTTCTCCCTCTGCCTCTGCCCTTCCCCCTGCTCGCACTCTCTCTCTAAAAATAAATAAATCTTAAAAAAAATCTACTCTGCTCTAGGCCAGGTTCCAGATATTAAAAAAAAAAAAAAAGAATCCCTGCACATGATAAATATACAGACTCTTAGGCTCTAACCCAAGTGTACTCTATCAAAACTCTCAGGTGGTAAATGTGGGAAATTGGGGGACCACTGTGCTAGGCTAACTATGTGCTGAGTACTGTTCATCTATTAGCATATTTGATCCCAGTACCAACGTCATAACTCAAATTCTACTACATAGCCCATCAAACAGATGAGAAGCCTAAGGCAGAGAGAAGTAAGTGAATTGCTTAGGCTGCTAGAACAGGGTTGTCTTTAGGCAGTTACTTGAATCCTAGGTCTGAGGTACTCCAAATAGAAGAGGTTAGCTGGCTTCCAGGGAAGCTTCAATGAAATTCCCCACAACTTGGTGTTTCTATGAAGGGCAGAGACCATTCCAGCTTGGCCCTTTGCCCTATCCTTCCTGGCTCCTCAGGGACTCGCTCCAAGTTTTTCCTTCCTTTTTAGCATCTCAAGGTTCCCTCTTTCTGTGGACATCTTTCTCTCCACCTTGAGTCACAAGAGCAAGATTTCAAAGAGCTTGCACTTCAGGAGGGGAGGCATGACTTGCAAATATGGCAGACTTGCAAGTAACGAGTGCCACTTGAAGAGGAGCAAGACAAAAAGCACCATGAAACTTTGGAAGAGGAACGTGTAAGTCCTGCTTGGAGTATTAGAGATGGCGTGGCATTGGCCAATTCGCGTGGGCCAGTTGTGGGATATTGGTAGCTTTCCAGTGGTAGAGGTGGCGTGAAGTCACCAAGAAAATATTTTGCCCCTTTCCTCTACTTTGCAAATTGGATCTCTGTAACAGAGACCAAGTGGGGGAAAATAAATCTTCACCCCAGTGATGGCTTCGTGGCCTAAATCATTGGTTTCGAAATAGGACAAAATTCCAACCAGCTGGTAGTGATTTTTAAATCCTGACCTCTGCAGAAAGGGGTGAAAAATTCACCAGAAAGTCCCTTTCTTGTCCAGGGCACCAGGCTGCTCTTCCCTCACAGGGTGACATGAATGCTATGGAGCTTTTCGCTTTTATTTTTAATTTTGTTAGTAACTGCAAGCCACACTGTTCTGGTATTTTGAATACAGCATTTATAAGTTGAAAATAGAAGGAGGGTACAGAATGTGCAAAATTTTCTAGCTCATTGTCCCGTGTCCATTAAAAAAAAAGGAAAAAGAAAACCACTTTAAAAAGCAAAATTCTGCATTCTTCAAGGTAGCAGCTCTCACAGTACTGCAATTTACAACAAAGGTAAAAATTAAGCTCTTGCTCACCTCGTCTGTCTTATTCATCTCTGCTCCAACATGGGGGAGGCTTGATAGTCCTTATCACTTCTAACATTTCACAGTTCTTAGGTAAGAGTTGACAACCAGGTAGCCTTCACCACCTGATATGGGCTGACCTGTGTCCCCTGCAAAAAGATAAGTTGAACTCCGAACTCCCAGTATCTTGTGAACGTGACCTTATTTGGAGATGGGGTCTTTGCAGATTTGATCAAGTTAAGATGAGGTTGTCAGGGTGAGACTTAATCCCACGAGAAGATGGCCATGTGAAGACACAGAGTCACAGGGAGAATGAACATCACATGAAAACAGAAATGGGTGTTATGTATCTACAAGTCAAGGAATGCCCAGGATTGCTGACCATCACCAGAAGCTAGGAGAAAAGCATGGGTCAGACTCTCCCTCAGAGTCCCCAGAAGGGATCAAGGTTGCCAACTCTCTGAGTTTGGACTTCTGGCCTCCAAAACCAGGAGAGAATACATTTCTATTGTCTTAAGCTACCCAGTTCATGGTACTTTATTAAGGCAGCCCCAGGAGACACCATCTCTATGAAGATCGTCCACAAAAGAATTATGTGTCATATTACAAGACCCCTTAATCTGGCAACTGTTGTAAATATGAAAAAAATGATCACATGACAGATAGTGTGAGATCTTATAGAGTGGGTAGCTAGTCTACTTTGATGGAGAAAAACAAAGTTGACCAGAGAGAAGTTTGGTTCATCTGCAGAAGGAACGTAAGACAAGGTCTGATCCAGGAGTGGACAAACTATGGCCTATAGGCCCAAATCAGCCCACGGTCTATCACTGTACAGCCCCCAAATGAAGAATGGTTTTTACATTTATTTTTTATTTATTATTTTTTTGAGAGAGAGAGAAAGTATAAGCAGGGGATGGGGCAGAGGGAGGGGGAGAGAGAGAATCCCAAGCAGACTCCACACTCAGCACAGAGCCTGACTCGGGGTTCAGTCTCATGACCCTGAGATTGTGACCTGAGCCAAAATCAAGAGTCAGACACTCAACTGAGGGAGCCACCCAGATGCCCCGGTTTTTACATTTTTAAAGACCTCTTGACGGTGGACCCATTTCTCTTTCCCTTCCATCCAGTGGAAGTCTCCAGATGGAAGGAAAAGCCACTAGATGGAAAGATTCTTGGTCCCCAAAGACTTGTGTAGACTCCCCAATGCTCAATTCACATTTTTCTGTGATACGAGAAAGAAGTCTTAATTATGTGCAGCCACTGAGACATTCCTTATCCATAGGTGAGAGCTCGGTACCACTTCGTTCCCCATCCTCCCCTTTGCTCCCTTTCTGTTATCCCATCCTAACAAATACTCCTATGCTCTAAGCCTGACCTAACTGAAATTTAAAAGAACATGCAACAGAGACCCCATGTGGCCCACGAAGCCCGAGATACTTACTACCTGGCCCCTTATGGAAAAAAATATGCCAACTCTTGGTCTTGTCCGTGATTTATAATATTATTGTCAATTTTTTAGTGTGGAACATTTATTTTTATTTTTTTAAAAAGAGATAAAACAGGGAAGCAAAGATGCTGGGTTCCAGCAGAAACTCACCACAGTGTTATTGGCAACCACCTATCAAATACTGACAGTGTTTCAGCAGTACTGGACCGAATACTCCACATACACTCTTGAATTTAATCTTCAAAATAATCATGACAAGTGTGCTATTATTATCTTCCTTTTTATACATGAGGGAAGTGGAGCTTAGAGGGATTAAATAAGTTAATTGCCCTCTATTTACATCTAGTTAACGGCAAAGACAATTCATATTGATGTCCCTCTGGCTCCGAAACCCACATTCTTTTTTTTTTTTTTTTAAAGATTTTATTTATTTGAGAGAGAGAATGAGAGAGAGAGAGAGAGAGAGAGAGCATGAGAGGGGGTTGGGTCAGAGGGAGAAGCAGACTCCCTACTGAGCAGGGAGCCCGATGTGGGACTCGATCCTGGGACTCCAGGATCATGACCTGAGCTGAAGGCAGTCGCTTAACCAACTGAGCCACCCAGGCACCCCGAAACCCACATTCTTAACTATGCTATGTTGCTTTTCCTGAACAAAGCTGCTTTTATGTGCTTCCACCTTCTCATGGAGGGTCCTTGGTCCAGGGAGGTAAAGGGCATGTCCAAAGCCACAGACCAGTTGGTCATACGACTGGGTCTTGAGTCCAGGCCTCCCAACTCCTGACGGGACACTCTTCCCACTGTCCCTGCAGGCTCGTCCATCCTGGCTTTGTGTGGGCTGAGAAGGACATTGACCAGCTGACCAGAAGTGCTCTGGGGTAGAAAGGGGAGCAGGTGTTCATCTTGGCCTCGTGGGGGCTGAGAGGGATGTAGACCAGAGAGCACTGGGGTAGAGAGGGGAGCAAGTGTAAAGGCTGGAGTGCCCACATTCTCGTTCTTGAGCTTATCAGTTTGATGGCCTGGGGAAGGAGATTTCTGTAGCCTGGGCCATTGGTGGCCAGTCTCTCCCTCGTCCCCCCCCCTTGTCTCTGCTCACAGAAGCAGGCACCTCCCTTGGCACAAGTCCACATAGGACTTGAATCTCAGGAGAGGCCTGGTGCCTGTTCTGTTCTCCAGCAGTGGCAAAGCAGACATGGTCCTCACACCGACTTAGCCACCTTTTCTCCACCTTGGTTCCCTATCTTCCCCTTTGCTCTCTTTCTCATCCTCTGGGTCGGAAGCATGGGCCTATCCTCCTGTGCTGACTCTTGAGCTCCTCAAGAATCTGCCTCTCCACACCAAGCACCTCAGAACTCCCTCGGCTGAGGTCAGCTGATTCCTTTTTCACCCAGCCCTGAGGACCATGTCGATCCAGATCTTACCCAGAGGGCTGAATTTCCAGGAAACTCGGCCCAGCCTCCCACCTGGGAGTATAGCTCCTTTCTCTGTGAAATGCTAGATGTGCCTCACCTTCTCTGTGCATGATGGACTGTGTGTATCAGCGGCATGGACACAATCATGGTCACCAATGGCTTTGGGAGACAGAACTTTGTAGTAGTGGTAATAATAATGGCATAATTAAATCACTGAGCACTTTATATACATAGGACCTTGTAGGGCGGTACTATTACAATCTCTGTGTTGTATATAGGGGAACAGAGGTACAGAATGGTTATGTGACTTGTCCAAGGACAGACAGTCAGGAAACCATGCAGCCAGATTTTGGACATTCGCAGCCTGGCTATCAAGCCTGTCTTGTCTTTCTTTCTTTCCTTCCTTCCTTCCTTTTTTCTTTTCTTTTCTTTCTTCCTTCCTTCCTTCCTCCCACCCTCCCTCCCTCCCTCCCTCCCTCTCTCCCTTCCTTTCTTTCTTTCTTTCGATTCATTCATTTATTTGAGGTGGGGGGAAGGGGTGGAGGAGAGAGAGTCTTAAGCAGACTCTTTGCTGAGCGTGGAGCCCGAGGTGGGGCTCGATCTCACGACCCTGGGATCACAAGCTGAGCCGAAAACCAAGAGTTGGGTGCTTCACTGACTGCGCCCCCCCCCAGGCACCCCAAGGCTGTATTCTTAATTGCTTTTCTACACTACCTTGCATAAAGATAGCAGTCTCCTTCGCTGACTGCCTGCTGTATGCCCGTCCCTCTTGGTGCTTTATATATGCTGTGGGAAATTGCTGGGAGATATTTGCTCATGTTTTCCCTCCTAATCCCTATGTTCTCCCCCTCTTAGGCAACATGGCCATCCATCCTTAGTGCTTCGGGGAATGGAAAACCAGCAAAATGCAGGTAACAGAGGAGTCATATTTTTAGCTTTTGAATCCCAAATCCCAGCCTCCAGGCATAAACCAAAGACTTGGGAGATGGGATGAAAACCTGGGAAACTTTTTCTCCAGAGCAGATTCAAATTTGGGGACTATTCAAATTTGGGGAGCTGGCGAGCCACAGAAGCCAAGAAAGCTGATACGATGGTGGGGGTCCCTGAGAGGGTGCCCTGAGCACTTCCCACCTGTCCTGAAGCCCAGCATCCCCTAAGTGGGGCAACCACAGAGCAGCCAAATAGGACCGAGGATGGAAGCGCAGAGGGTCCTATGTCCTATGTCCTCCCTTGCATTTGAATGAGGACATCCCGAACTGACCAAGTTTACTCTGCCAGATCAGGGCTCAAAATAGAAATTAAGTAGATTTATAGAAGAATAAGGAAAATGGCATTTCATACACAGCTGAACGTGGGTCTGTGTGTACCCACCGCGCACACATTTTCTATAACCTACCACAGTGACCCTACAGAGTCATTTTTCGTCATCCCTGCCTTATAGCATTTGAATACAGAGCAGAAAAAGTATTTGCCAAGGGGCCACAGCCAGTAAGTAGAGGCAGAAAAGTAGAAATGAAACAAATGAAGGACAAAGAAAAGTCGCAAGTGTAGGTCGGATCTGTAAGCACAGGCACTGAGTTACAACCATCCCCGTAAAGAACATTTCGCTTCCTCCTCCAGGAAAAGCAAGCATTTTCTCAGGATATACTTACATTTTATTCGGCGGACTAGTCCTTCCCTTGATCCTTTTCCCTGAAGCCCTAGCTTGGGGCCGGATGCTGTGAGAATGTAGCCAGCCTCTACAAAGGAGTTAATTCAACTGAGGGGTGGCCGCAAAAATATTGCATGTGGACCAGAATTCTATCATGGAAGTTATGCTTCGTGACAAATACGTTATGAATGACTGTTCATAAAACCATGCCAATACGTATGCTATCAGCACATTCAATTATTTTAACCTGCTGTGAACTCGCCTGTGACAAATCATGGGAAAACTAAAGAGATCTATCTTTAGTCACTGCACTGTGTCACTCGCTCAAGTCATTCTCGGCTCTAAAAATACAATTTATATCATCGGATTCCTGAAATTCTTTCAGTGCTTACATTCTGATTTAAGTGGCATTAAAGCTAGGGCAATTAAGCTGAGAAGTCCAAGGCTACCGACCAACGTTCCCCCCGGGGTATGAGCTATCAGATTGAGTCCACTGTTTACCAGACTTGCACAAGGGTGCAGTACGAAGGCAGCCTCTGGTTTGTGGGAGAGGCTTGGGATTCTCAGCCTGAAAATGGATCTTTCCAAGAAAGCGTGGACAAGACTTTTGGTGGGACTAATCCAGAGAGAGGTGATCAGAACATTTAATGTTCGATTGGGAATGTTTTTGGAAGGGATGCGGGGATCGTTCATATTTATGCTGGACTCGGGTATAAACCGGGGCTGTTTTGCTCACATGGACATGGATTCTCATCATGGACAAATACTGGAGGAAAAGTTTGCCCCTCCTTCATGTTTAAAGGCAGCTTCCCAACCTCCTTCTCCATGCACTGTCTAGAGAAAGGAGTGGGTCCTTGTGCTTTTTCCCGTGGTCTGGGTGGTACCACCCTAATGCTGAGGTCCCAGCATCTCCTTCAGAGTCTTGGGGGGAAACTTGAGTTGCTGTTGCTTGAACAAGTTATAGCACCTCTGTTTGTATGCAGGGAAGGAGAGGAGCAGTATACATTTGACTCTGTTGTTTTTATAAATAAAGGGGTTACCAAATTTGGGACATGAAGTAGCGTTATAGTGAGAAAAGTTCTTGCTGGATTCCATCTGTGGGTCTCAGCCCAGGCTATACATTAGAATCACCTGGAGAACTTTAAAAGCATACCCATCTCTTAGCCCACCCCGAGATTCTATTTCCTTAGTCTTAGGTCGGGGGGTCCCAAGTACTTCTGATGTACATCCTGGGCTGAGCACTATGTGACTGGTCCATTTCTGAGTCTCCAGCGACTTTGATCCAGCAGACTCCATGATGCTCTCAGCATGGAACAGAAGGAGCAGAAGAAACCCATTCCCGTTGGCATTGGCCTGCTAGCATTGGAATTGTTCTGATACAATGTTTCCTAGGATGCTTTGTGGAAGTTTTCTACCCTTGTCACATGGCTGGGGACAAACCAGAAGTAAAATACATGATTTTCACTCATTCATTCCTTCCTAGGAGGACAGAGTGGATGGCTCAGCATCAGGAAAAGGGGCTTTAGTAAGTCTTTGTACTTAGCTGCATAGCTGATGTCCCCAACATTGTGATGTGTTTTAAAATAAACATATATAAAGCTCTTCCCAAGGTTCAGGCTGATACCATGTGTCGGCCATGGTCAGATCTTGAAACCAACGAGGCTTTCTCGGTCAAAGACGCGCTCCACTATGGATACACATATCCCACAAGGCTTTGGGATACTGCCTGTGACATAAGTGACTTGAGAAACAATTATGGATGTAAAAACACTATTAATGAGAAAAATCCTCCTCACCAGCCGTGTTCCAGGGATTTCTGGATTTGATTACCCGCGTTTTGATGCTTGACGATTTGACTGGTATTTAATGCTTTCTCATTTTTCCTGATAGGGACCGAGAGGCACGTTATGTTCTCTCTCCCATTTGGCATCTCAACAAAGGCCAGCAATAAAAACCTCCACTTGTGTAATAAACTGTTGTACAATCTACCGCTTATGAACAAGGTCCCTGCAAATGTGCAACCTTTCTGCACGTTAAACACAAAACAGATGGAGGGTTGAAAATAACTTTCCTCTTCAGGGGAGGGGAAAGCGAAGAGGAGCGAGCCACACTCATAGTCGGAGTCCTACTAAAGTTACTAAAGGCAGAGGCTGAACTCTCTGTTCCCGGCTGTCAGGGCTGCCAAACCTCAGGGACTGGTGACGTGGGGGGAATGGGGCACTGCAAGGAAATGGTGTGTCTGGTGGCTGAGAGTCAAGCAGGCTGACCTGCCGTCTGCTAGCCAGGTAAACTAGGCAATGCCACGGGTCCCTTTGAGCTTGCTTTGCAAGCCTCATGTTTTAAAATGGGGATGGCTGTGAGCCCTATTCCCCAAGCACAGCAGAACAAGGAGTGGCTGGGAATATACCTCCACTTTTTTTTTTCTTTCTGCTAATGTAGTTGTACATTTGCTTTTGTTTCTTTATTGGCTTTGTGTGTGTGCTTATATGTGATATATACATAAAAGTAATGGGACAAAAGAAAGGATAGTGCCAAGAAGTTATAAATGATGCTGGTGAACACGTATGCATGCATTAATCTATGTCTATGCATTTTCCCATGCTCTGCCATGTTTTAGGGGAAAATGAGTGGCAATTTATAACACAGCGCTTGATAGTATAGGGTTTTATTTGTGGGAATGACTGCAGTTCAGTTATTAAATGAAACCGAAACTTTATTTCAGAGAAGAGCCACCTTCCATTTGTACCCTGCCCTCTCCTGCTCCCCCGCAGGGCAGTACACGTGCCCACCCTAGGGTAAAGTGTGGAGTCTGAATTGTAGGCATTAAGTCTTTCAGAAAACAGGATGAAATCCACAGGAGGTTTTCCCTCGCATAGAGTCTCAGGGCGCTCTGAACTGAGGAGGAGGCGTCTGCCAAAGAAGTAAGATCTGGGAGGAAGAGGGGACTTCTAACTGGTTTTATGTGTCACGATCCAGTCAGGAAAACGGAAACCACGCTGGCAACTTCAAACAGACGGGATCTAGCAGGGAGGTTGATTACTCAGGGGCTGGGAAACGGACAGGACCAAAGGAACCTTGGGGAGACAGCTGCCCCTCGGGAGCCCATGTGACAGAAGAAAGGAGATGCAAGTTGCCGAGGAAAAGGTGCTCAGACCTCTGAGAAAGGGGCACAGCCGCTGCTGATAAAAGAGAGGCAAAGGAAGGTTCTGGAAGTGCTCTGCCAGAAGCTCCCTTCCCCTCCTCCTGGGTCCATTCTCTCTCCAGCACCACCTGTCGGCAGAACTCAGCCAGATGTCAGCTCGGGAGGAGAGCCGGTTGCAGGGGGAGGGGGGGACAGGGAGTGGAGAGACCCCAGGGGCACCGCCAGGGGCTGGGTGGAGACTCTCTTGAGGGAGAACGGTGGGCAATCCTTGCCTGAGTCTAATGGATTCTTTAACAGGAGGACAGTAAGTGGCAGAGAAATAGCAAAGATCGCACAGCCAGGGGTAGGGCTTTGCCTACGATTTGCATATTATCCCCCCAAGTGTCCCGATGTCCTTCTCTGCTGTGATTCTGCCTCACACGAATCAGTCAGAGGACTGGAGCCAGAAACTGTATTTCGTATATATACTTAATATATGCTATCTTTGTCCCCAAGTATATGGATTTGTTTAATCATCCTGTGCCCCGGGGGGGGGGCGAGGGGGGGGGGAACCAGACCATTTTTAATTATCTCAACTTCAGGGAATGACAAGGTCACCTCCCAGTTAGCTGCAAGGCCGGGAGTTGCATGTTGCTCTTGCAGCCTTGCTAGAAGAACCAAGGAGTTTCTTGGTTTTAACCTTGACTTTGACAACATTTTCACACGAGAAAACAGCGCTGGTGCTGTATTTGTAAGTGTCTTTAATCAAAGGGACTCTCTTGCGAAGTCCCCGGGGCAGTGTCCAGATGCCACCCTGATTCTCCTTTGCTTTGCAAATGCTGTGTTCTCTACGGTGGAGTGTTCCTCTCCTCGCTACCCGGCAAATGCTGGAGGTGCATTTTAAGTGGGGTATAAGGTATAAAGCCAGCATGTAAGGAAAGGTCCCAGAGAGACGAAATTGCCTTGGAAAATGTCTTCAACTTCCTGTAAAATAGTGATACACCCTCTTAACTTAAGACTAGCAATGCCAACCCCTCTGGAAAACAGTATGGAGGTTCCTCAAACAGTTGAAATTAGAGCTACCGTTCGATCCAGCAATTGCACTACTGGGTATTTACCACAAAGATACAAATGTAGGGACCCGAAGGGGTACGTGTACCCCAATGTTTATAGCAGCAATGTCCACAATAGCCAAACTGTGGAAAGAGCCAAGATGCCCATCGACAGATGAATGGATAAAGAAGATGTGGTATATATACACAATGGAATATTATGCAGCCATCAAAAGGAATGAGATCTTGCCATTTGCAACGACGTGGATGGAACTGGAGGGTGTTATGCTGAGTGAAATAAGTCAATCAGAGAAAGACATGTATCATATGACCTCACTGATAGGAGGAATTCTTAATCTCAGGAAACAAACTGAGGGTTGCTGGAGTGGTGGGGGGGTGGGATGGATGGGGTGGCTGGGTGATAGACATTGGGGAGGGTATGTGCTAAGGTGATTGCTGTGAATTGTGCAAGACTGTTGAATCACAGATCTGTACTTCTGAAACAAATAACGCAACATATTTTAAGAAAAAAGGAAAAGAAGAAGATAACAGGAGAGGAAGAAAAGGGGAGTATGTCAGAGGGGGAGACGAACCATGAGAGATGATGGACTCTGAAAAACAAACTGAGGGTTCTAGAGGAGAGGGGGGTGGGGGGATGGGTTAGCCTGGTGATGGGTATTGAGGAGGGCACGTTTTGCATGGTGCACTGGGTGTTATGAACAAACAATGAATCATGGAACACTGCATCAAAAACTAATGATGTAATATATGGTGATTAACATAACAATAAAAAAAATTAAAAAAAAAAAAAAAAGACTAGCAATGCCAGCTTCTTCCAAAGTGACAACCACCTCAGTTACTTTTGTTGGGTCCTTGATGACATGGTTGACCTGCAATCATGGGACAGGTTGGACCACACACTGGCATTTTTAAACTCTGGAATCATTCTCAAGACATGCCCACACTGCTGCTCGGTGGGCATTTTCTGGGTGCTGTGGCAGCTAACTCTCTTGCATATTCATGTAATCTCTCTGCTCTTTCCTTGTGGCACCACTCCGTTGATCCTCTCCACTGGGGCTCACCTGGTGGGACTCCTGCAGATCAAGTACCTCCCCACCATCCTCAAAATGAATTTTACTCACTGATCAAGACATGGTGGCCCACCAAGAAGGATTCACAGCCAACATGGGGTGGAAGACACACTGGAAAAGCACTACGAGCAAAAGGATGCTGGCCTGAACGTTAAAAAGCCAAGTTCAAGTGCCATGAGGCACTCACTGACTGTGTGTTTTCGGAAAAGCCACCGAAACTCTTTGAACCTTAGATTCTTTGTTGGAGGAATGGTTCCCCAACCCACAGGATGGTGTGGGGATCAAATAAGAACTAGTATACTATATATATATATATATATATATATATATATATATATATATATATATAAAATATAATATAATATATATATAATATAATATATTATATATATATAACAAGTATATAACTAGTATACTTTGAAAGTTACAACCATTTTACAAATATAGGATAGGTTTTAGAGTCTTTTCTTTACCTGCTACAAAAGTTTCTTTTTTTTTTTTTTTTTAAGATTTTAGTTATTTATTTGACAGAGAGAGACACAGCGAGAGCAGGAACATGAGCAGGGGGAGTGGGAGAGGGAGAAGCAGGCTCCCCGCCGAGGAGGGAGCCTGATGCGGTGCTCGATCCCAGGACCCTGGGATCATGACCTGAGCCGAAGGCAGATGCTTAATGACTGAGCCACCCAGGCGCCCCGCCACAAAAGTTTCTTTATATGATCACTCATCCATAAAAATGTGGCTTATCTAAAAATATGCCTGCCTTTCTAGTGCATACTAATAGACATGGGCCAGACTGAAAAAGTGCCTCTAACATGATTCCACTCACATGACCTTCTGGAAAAGGCAACACCGCTGGGATGGAGAATCTTGTATCAGTGGTTGCCAGGGCCTTGGGGAAGGGGGAGTAGCTGATCACAAAGGGGAGGCACGGGGGAATCTTTAAGGTGGTGGAACCATTATGTATGGTACTGGCGGGGGGATTAAAAGGCACTATGCATTTGTCAAAACCCATAACACTGTACAGGACAAAAAGTAAATTTTAATGTATGCAAAGTCAAATAAAATAAAGTCATAAATTAAAATAAAATATAAAAACCAGCAACAAAGAGTCAGAGGACCCAGGATGGAATGTGGATTGTGACAGAAGAATGTAACTGGGGTACAAATGCATGAAATCACCTCACTGGCCTGGATGGGGGGGCAGGAGAGGAGTTGTCATAAGTCACCATGGAAAACAGTATTTTGACTGAAAACCTGAAGGGTAAAGACCAAAGCCACTATACACCAACCTGCACTCCAGCTGATAATACTGTTTCTCACGGGGGAAGTGGTTAATGATTCTGAAACTGTCATGGGTATCCTGGACTGGACTAATAAGTACATGGATGGTGGATGGTGGGGCCAGTTTTCCCCACTGTTGGAGAGAGAGAGAGTCAGAAAGCAAGGAGAAGGGGAAGCTAGAATGAAGGAAGTTGTACTGGGTTAGAGTTGGAGACTCTGCTAGGAACTCAAGTGTTGCTTAATATAAATGCAGATGATACACACAGAAGTGATCATAGACATGTCTGTGCATGAGTTGGTGTACCTATTAGGTCTGTGCACTGAGAGAGCCTAGAAGCAGTAATCTCCTACCAGCAATGACCATACCAAGTGCCCAGATCTGTTATTATTTTCCCATCCAGGAACCAGGGTTCCTCGGGGAAACGGTTGATCTTAGGGCACCTTGTAGAATTGATTCTGGAGCATCTTATAGAGCCAGAAAATAAGGAAATGCCCAAAAAAGCAAAAGGATGGGGACATGTCATAGGAACATAGGAGTCAACCTGAAAGAGCCCCCAGAGAGTGAAGCTGGAACAATCTGAACAACAAAAGAAATAATCTAACACTTGATTATAATCCTCAAATAAAATAAATATCCATGAGTTCATGCTGATCTAAATGAGGAAGGGAAAGGGAGGATGGGGAGGGGAGGAAGGAAGAGAGGAAAAGAAAGAAAGGAGGAGACATATCCCCCTTGAAGAAGAATTACCTCTTCCGGAGGTGACATGCTTCCAAAGAGTAGCAGAAGCAGAAGCAAAGGGGTGAGCAATGTAACTTCCCAGTGTAGAAACCTGCCAAACACTACCTTGGCCCGATGATCAAAGTTAATATGACCAGTGTTAAGTCATGAGAGCATATACCTCTGATAATGATAACCTACGAAGAGCACGTCACCTCTATGGCATCCTTCCTCAAAGCCTGAAACCCCCGTCCAACTGTGAGGAAAAAACAAAACAAAACAAAACAAAAGACAAACTCAAGTTGAGGAAAATTCTCCAACATATCTGATCAGTACTCCTTAAAACTATCTAGGTCCTAAAAAACAAAGGAAAACTAAGAAATTGCCAGAGACAAGAGGAGATTGAGGGGACACCATGACTCCATGTAATGTGGTATCTTGAAGCAGAGAAAGGACATTTGTGGAAAAACTAGTGAAATCTGAATAAAGTCTGGAGTGTAATTCACATGAATGTACCAGTGTTGGCTTCTTGGTTATGACAAATGTACCACGGCAATAAAAGATGTTAACAGTAAGGAAAACCAGGTGGAAGGTATACAGGAGCTCTCTGTACCATCTTGCAATTATTCTATAAATCGAAAGCTATCCAAAATAAAACATGTATTACAACACCATTTACAAAAATATTTCAAATGTGAAATAGCTCGGGATAAACTTAACAAAAGATGTGTTAGATCTCTACCTGGCAAACTATAAAATCTTGCTAAGAGATGTTGAGGATCATCCAAATAATCACAAGGATATACTGTGTTCATGGAAGGCTCAATCCTGTCACATGGCAGTTCTCCCGTACCTAATCTGTAGATCCAAGCAGGCTTTTTTTTTTTTTTCTTTTGGTACAAATTGAGAAGATATTTATAAAATGTATATGGATATGCTAAGTAATCCAAAACAACTATGAACAAGAAAAATAAAACAGAGTTGGAGCACTTACTCTACCTGACTTCAGGATTCACTCTCAAGTGACTAGAATCAAGACTATGTCAATGGCAAAAGGATAGACAAACAGATCATTGGAACAGAGCAGACCCGCTTATGTACAGTTAAATAACTTTTTACAAAAACACCAAATCAAGGAGAAAAGGAAAGTTGCATCAACAAATAATGTTGGAACAACTTGAATTTTATATGGTTAAAAAGAGCTTCAATGCCTATCTCACAACGTATCACAAATTAATTTGAGATGGATCACAGATCTGAAGGTAAAAACTGTAACCATAAAGCTTCTAGACGAAAACCTAAGGGAAAAGAATCTTTTCAACCTAGAGATAGAAAGATTTCTTAGAGAGAACACAGAATGCACTAACCATTAAAAAATGATAAATTGGACTTCATCAAAAATTTAAAACTTCAACTCATCAAAGAAACCATTAACAAAATTAATGGAGAAGCCACGGATTGGAAGAACGTATTCCCAACACATATTTCATTAAGGGCCTGTATCCACAATATATAAAAACTTTTACAACTCAATAATAAAACACGAATACCCTAATAAAAATGAGCAAAAGATTTGAGCAGATACTGAATAAAAGGCATAAGAATGGACGAAAGTACATGAAAAAGCTCTCTTGTTACTGTCAGGGATTTGGAGAATGCCAAGTGAAACCACAACAAGATTGTACTATACCCACACCCCGGAACAGCTAAAATGATAATGACTGGCCACACCAAACACCAGAGGATGTGGGGTGACTAGAATTCCCATAGTTTGCTTGTGGGTGAGTAAGCTTGAAAATCCCTTTGAAAACTGTTTGGAAGTTTTGGGGGCACCGGGATGGCACAGGTGGTTAAGTGCCCCACTTTTGGTTTCAGCTCAGGTGGTGATCTTAGGGTCGTGGGATCAAGCCCCATGTTGGGCTCTGTCCTCAGCACAGAGTCTGCTTGAGACTCTCCCTCTTCATCTGCCTTCTCCCCTCTCTAAAATAAAATAAATCTTAAAAAAAAGAATATTGTTTGGAGGTTTTTAAAAAATATACCTCTATCTTGTGATCCAGAAATCCCACTTGTAGGTACAGAGGTTCTTGACTTAGGATGGTTTGACTTACCGATGTTTTGACTTCTATCAAGTTGAGATAGAAAGATCTGTATTTACCAAAAGAAATGAAAACACATGTCCACAAAAAGCCTTGTGCAAGGCCATTCAGAGCAACTTTATCTATAATAGCCCCAGACTGAAAACATCTTATTCTCATCAGTCTGAGAATGAGTGCATAATATGATGGAATATCCCTACTGATATATGTGGCTATCTGTGTGAATCTTAAAGACATTGTACTGAGTGAAAAGCCAGATGAGTGGTTGCTTCTGGGGATGAATGACTGGAAAGGGGCACAAGGGATTTTCTGCATAAAATAATTATATCTTGATAGGAAACAGGGTCACTCAGGTGTATACATTTGTCAAAACTGATTGAAATTAAATGCATTTTACTGTACATGAATTTTACCTCATCAGAAAAAAATCTATACAAATTACAAGAATGCTACAACAATGTAAAAAGAATATAAATTCAATGATATGTCAAAGATGATACAGTAAAAAAAAAAGAGAGAGAGAGAAGAGAGAATAAAAGAGAAAAAAAATTCCAGGGGATAAATTAAGTGCTCACACTGCACAAATACAAAATTCATAAACAGTAGAAATAGTTCAAACTGAAGTATTTGAATATCCAATTACTAACTCAAAGGAAAGGACGGAAACAATGACAATGAGAACAGAGAGGAAAGGAAAAGATAATAAAGCATTTAGAAAGGTAATGATCAGTATGAGCTCATGTACCACAGCTGCCCACAATCCAGACTTGGGGGTCACCCATAATTACAAGCCCTCCCTACTGTCACTTCTTGCATCCCAGTCTGACCTCTCTATTCAGAGCCCCTGGTACACTGACCTCCGCATTTTCCCACCTCACCAGGACCTCCACTTCAGGAGGACCTATAGTCACCGTTCTCACCCCTTTGATGTTCTACTTCCTTCTTACACCTCCTTAGAGTTCTTTGTTAAGTTCTTTGTTCACCAAGAAGCATGAGGTGAGTCTGACCTTGCACAGAAATAACCATTGCAAACATGGCTACAAGCAGGTGAGGATCAAGGGAAAATGACCTGGGACCCCAGAGGCATCAGCTACATTCCCAAAACTTTTCTGTTTACTTCTTCTAATTTCTCTTACCACCACTCTATTTAGACAAAAGACACATGAAAATTATAACAGGACACCATTTGCAATTTTTACCAACATGTTTTGAAAACTTAGAAGAAACTGACAATTTTCAAAATACCTTATCAAAATTGTCTCAAGAAAGAGTAAAACCAAAACAAAACAAAACAAAAACAAAACACAAACTGAAAAAGGTCAAAATCACAGGCAGAAAATAATTATATGTATAAAGATAGTAAAAAAGAAAATCTATCTTTTAAATAGGTATCAGGCTTAGGTAATCTTATTGGTATGTTTTATAAACCTTCAAGGAATAGATAATTCCAATGTTATAGAAACAATTCATGAACAAAATAAATGACATAAGGTTTTATTTTCCAAAGCTAATATAACCCTGAGACCAAAATTAGACACAGAGACTATAAGAAAAACATAGGCTAAATTCTCTTATGAACCTAGTCGTAAAACTCCTAAAGAAATGATAGCAAATCAATTCCAACAGAATATTGAAAAAATAATGTTGCACAACAAAGTAATGTTTATTCCAGGGATTCAAGAACAAATTTTCCTACAAAGAAATCTATACAGAGTATTAACAGATAAAAGGAGAAAAATAATTTTATTATCTCAAAAACTACTAAAAAGAATTTGATAAAATTCATACTAATTCATGATTTTATAAAAACTATTCAAAAAATAAAAACAAAATAAAATTTTCTTAATTAGATTATGAGTATCTTCTCAAAATCAATAGCTGACATATTCTTTATGGTGCAAAATTAAAGCAGTATTAAAATCTAAAGCTTACATTTGTTGCTGTTATTCAGCATTATTCAGCCAATGCAATATGAAAAGAAAAAGAAATAGGGACAATAAATACTGGGATGAAAGGCGTGAGCAGTTTTAATTGCAGATCACTTCCCCCAAAAGTCATAATTTCAGAATAAAAGGCTCCAGCAAGTTTGCAAGATGCAAGATCAACATACAAAAATCAATGGGTTTCCTAAACTTCACAATTAATTCATTAGAAAAGTGTAATGAAAAGTAAATAAATATAAAAGCGAAAACCATATTTTAAAAAAGCTCTAGGGTTATGAATTAAGCTGCATGTGAAGGTTCTATCTAGTCATTCTGCTCAAAGTTCAGTTCAAGTCCTTGTGCACAAAGGCAGGGTAGCTGGACTAGTGAACAGTGTGGAAACAAGTTTTCCAGTGTGGGGATACTGGAAAATGAAAAAAAAAAAAACCCACGATAGTTTCTAATAGGCTCTATCACAAATCCAATGCCTGATGTAGGATAATTCATTTATTCTCACTTGGTCTGTATTTCTGCATTTTAAAATGCTAATGAATTTTTCTTCATTTTGCTTATAGTAATGACTTAAAACTTTGTTGTAACAGAATTTACAGTTTTCTTGTGGAAAAAAAAGATTTAGGGGAATTTAGGACTGAAGCGGTTCTCTGAAAACCCATACAGGTATTTTTATAATGATAAACAAATACAGCAAATATTTAAAATAAGAGAATCAGGGTGCCTGAGTGGCTCAGTCATTAAGCATCCACCTTTGGCCCAGGTCATGATCCTAGAGTCCCAAGATTAAGTCCCATATTGGGCTCCCTGCTCAGCGGGGAGTTTGCTTCTCCCTCTGACCCTCACCCTGCTTGTGCTCTCTCTCTCAAATAAATAAAATTTAAAAAAGAGAGAATAAATGGCATTTCACAGATTTTAAATTAACGATGAGATTTGTAAACTGAACTTAACTCATCCTTTGCTTCAGACTTTAAAAAAACTTCCACCCACACAATTTTAACAAGAACTTACGAGTTATTTTTCTCCTTTGTTTCAAGTAACAGAAATATTAAGAGGCATTTTACTGTTTATTTCTAAACCTCTATCTAAGTTTTCAGTATCTTTGCGGATGTTTAAAAAGATTTTATTTTTAAATAATCTCTATACCCAACATGGCACTTGAACTCACTACCCCAAGATCAAGAGTCGCATGCTCTACTGACTGAGCCAGCCAGTGCCCCAATCTTTTTGTGGTTTTATGATTCAGTAATGACCTCCCCCTCCTTCTGAATCCCTTTTTGTACCACAGCAAAAATTTTAGGTAATCTTTATATAAGTACCTCACCATGCCAGAGCTGAGTAAGTATCTTTCAAAAAGTTCCTTCTTCTGCCACAGAGAGCCTCCAGCTCCACATCCAGGCTATACAGCCTTAGACTTGTTCAGATACTTTTATACTGAATGGTTTTAGGACATGACAAACCATTTGCAGCCTTATGAATAAATGAGCAAATGTTCAAATGATTTGATTCTGAAATTACTGATACTGACATATGTAACAGGCATGTACAGTTGTCTGGCTATATGTGTGGTTTCAGAGATCCTATTTATTTTTCTATATCTATCTACTCCCCCCGCTTCATGGCTACAAGTACAACCCAGTTTTGCCATCTGCTTCAGCTCCCCTCTCTCTTCACTGACCCTTTTTCCTTTCTCTAATTGTATTGTCCTCAGCAAATGCGAACAAACATCCATGTACACAAGAGGCAAAACTGATATGGTTGGGGACGGAAAGTATAAGAGCAAGAGTTCAGGGAAAGGTGTGGTCAGTAAGAATGGGGTGATGCGGGCAAAGTCAACAATGGAGATGAGTCTTGGAAAAGAAGTAGGATTTCAAAGGCTAGAGAGAAGGTACCATTTCAGGGAGAAGAAATAACTTGAACCAAGGCTTTAAGAATGAAGCAATGAAAAGTAAACAAGATGGATTAGAGATGCTGAATTGGCAAGTAGACTGATTTGGCTGGAACAGACCCCATAACCTGGTGAACAGTGAGATTTATAAAATGGAAAAGCATCAGCACCCATGACTGCCACCACCACCACCACTACACATCATCATCATCATCATCATCATTCTTCCTAATCACTACTGCAACTGATTAAATGTTCTTAATATATTAGGCACTGTGCTCAAATTGATTTCCAGATGGCTAGAGATGGTCTCTTAATCCCCCCTCATCTCTCTCCCTGTCTCTCATTTAATCCCTACAATGACCCTATGAGGTAGGTACAATGATTTTCTCATTTTACACAAGAGGAAACTGAAAATCAGGGAGATTAAATGACTATCTCAAAGTCACATAGGAATAAGTGGGGGAGCTGGGGTTCAGGGGGTCACCCCCTGTACGGTATTGTAAATCTCACCTACTTCATCTGCCTAACACAGAGGGGGCTGGTGAGGAGGATTTGCCATGAGTCCCACATTTTAATCTTTTTTTCTTCTAGCCATTTATTCGTACCCTCATATGAGTCCATAATTTTATATTGTCTTTAAATCAAGTGTGGGTCCTTCAATAATTTATTTTAAAAGACTCATTCTGTTCTCTGTTAACTCTCCACCGGTGCCTTCTTTATTTTTTAAAATTTTTTATTTTTATATTTACTGAGACTGCCTCCACCCTCTCTTCTCTTGGTAAACTTTACCATCTCTGGGGCAGTTCTTCACCATTATTTGATAATTTCTTTATCTTAGGACTTCAATAATGTCTATGAAGACTTTCCTACCTTTATTATTATTATTGAGATATACTTCATGTATGATGAAATTCACCATTTTAAAGTGTCCAATAAGTGGTTTTTAGTATGTCCATATAGTGGTGCAACTACCACCACTATGTAATTCCAGAGAACATTTTCAACATCCAAAAGAAAACTCTGTACCCATTAGCCATGGGCTTTTCTTTCAACGTACATCTTTCAACCTGTTCCATCATACTCTGGCAACTTTAAAATGCAGCAGGATTTGCTCCCCCTTAATCATGATTTTAATTGTTTAGACACCTTTGCCCAGAAAGAAATGCGCCCATCCCTCATTGACCTCTACCACAACTTTTGTTGTCGAGAAAGTAATTTTGCATTGAAAACTCAGCTTGAGAGACATATAATCCAAAGTATTTATTTTGTTTTCAACAATCTGGTTCAATATTCTTAACACCTAACTTCCTCTTCTATTTTTCTTGTATACCAAATTTTGCCCTAACAAGTTTGTTAATTTGATTTTGTATTCGACCCATTCCATTTCCCACTGAATGAGGGTGTGCTCTTGGTGAAGTAGTCTTGATAGAAAAATCTCCTAATAACAAATCTTCATATTTTCCTGGGTGTATATGTATCCATGGGAAATTGTGAACTTTAAACACAGGACGTGAGGTATGAAGTAGTGGCAGAAGAAGTACAGAAAGGAGAATGGAAAGTCAGTTGTGCATGGGCTTGCATGTCTACTTTCTCCTGGATGGATTGAACAGATGTCAGAAATTTTCGAGTAGGAGATGCTAATATGATTCAATTTATTATTTTAGAAAGGTAATTAATGGAAGTACTGAGGGTTGTTGAAGATGGAAGAGACAGGAGGCATATCTACCAGTTGGGAGGTTCTAATAATAAGAAGGAGATGTCAAGATGAATGGATAAAGAAGATGTGGTATATATACACAATGGAATATTATGCAGCCATCAAAAGGAATGAGATCTTGCCATTTGCAACGATGTGGATGGAACTGGAGGGTGTTATGCTGAGTGAAATAAGTCAATCAGAGAAAGACATGTATCATATGACCTCACTGATAGGAGGAATTCTTAATCTCAGGAAACAGAGTGTTGCTGGAGTGGTGGGGGGTGGGAGGGATGGGGTGGCTGGGTGATAGACATTGGGGAGGGTATGTGCTATGGTGAGCGGTGTGAATTGTGCAAGACTGTTGAATCACAGGTCTGTACTTCTGAAACAAATAACGCAACATATGTTAAGAAAAAAGAAAAAGAAGAAGATAACAGGAGGGGAAGAATGAAGGGGAGTAAATCAGAGGGGGAGACGAATCATGAGAGACGATGGACTCTGAAAAACAAACTGAGGGTTCTAGGGGGGATGGGTTAGCCTGGTGATGGGTATTAAAGAGGGCACATTCTGCGTGGAGCACTGGGTGTTATGCACAAACAATGAATCATGGAACACTACATCAAAAACTACTGATGTGATGTATGGTGATTAACATAACAATAAAAAATTTAAAGTAAAAAAAAAAGGAGATGTCAACACTAAGAAATCATCGTGTATCCATATGTTTTGTGTATATGTTTTATTATCACCACATACCCTGCACCTAGAAAATGAGTCAAGACCATTGCATTTCTGGCCAAACACAGAGTGCATCAGTAGTCACAAAATGCAATTATAAAAACATAATGTGAGATGTATTCTGGGTTCGAAATCACGATTATGTTATCACATAAGGTAGAATTTACTCTGAAAGGAAAAACTTCATCCTCATTGAAAATCTTTGGTTGGAAATAGAGTGAGTTTCTTACTTGCCTTTTTTTTTTTTTTTACCATTTTTTTTTCTCATCTGACAATCACTTTTCAAGTAACAAAACATTTTTCTTGTCCATATACATTTTTATATCAAGCTTCTGAGGCTTTAGGTTACACAGAACTTGCCTTCGGAATGTCAAAAGAAGCATTTTCTTCCTGCAGAGAAGCAAAATTTCATCACTCTGTGCTGAGCCTACAGAGGATTTTTGAGCTAGGCAGCTTGACTTCCAGCTTCTGAATACAAGTAACTTCTGTATTTTAAGTGGTCTTTGAGTACCTTAGTCACTATGAATCCAACATTTGACACAAGGATACATGCATGAGTGTCCCTGTTAATGTTCTTTGATGATGACAGAGTTTCCATCATATACAGCACATCTAATTCCTTTCATAAGCCTAACTAAACCAGACGACCTCCATGATTTTAGAGGGAGTGCTGATCTCCAGCTTCTAATTTTATTACACTTTTGAAAAAAAAAACACAAAAAAACGTGGGAATATATTGTCATGAATAAATATTATTATTGGGATTCAGGTAATGTCTTCTCTACAAGAGGTGGTTTCATGTAGAGGGAAAAAACTGGTCTTGGTTTTAGAAGACTTACATTCACTTCTGGCTCTTCCACTTACTACTTGCTGGTAAACTTGGTATTACTGGCTCCTTCTCTCCCACCCATCCCCCACCCCAGCAAATTCATGTGTTGAAATCCTAATGCCATCACCTAATGTGATGGTATTAGGAGGTGGGGTCTTTGGGGGGTGATTATGTCATGAGGGTGGAGCCCTCACGAATGAGATTAATGTTCTCATAAAAGAGGCTCAGGAGAGCCCCCTAGTCCCTTCCGCCATGCGAGGATCACATGAGAAGTCTGCAACCCGGAAGCAGGTCCTCACCCGAGCACGCAGGCACCCAGATCTCAGACTTCCAGCCTCTACAACTGTGAGAAACTTCTGTTGTTTATAAGGCACTCGTCTATGGTGTTTTGTTATAGCAGCCTGAATGGACTAAGCTACTTGGACAAGCCATTTAATCTCTCATTTTCAGGAGAAGAATGCTTGCTTACACATCTCCCAGGATTATGAGTCTCAGCAGAGATAATGTGTGTAAACACACATTCAAACTAGTAGAAGTTCTACTCAAGTATAATTCAACAAATTCCACAGCCTGTTTACCTTGGTGAATAAACACTTTCATTTTAGCCCTGGTAAAATTTCCTAGTGAGACACTTGAATCTTACAAATGCTTGAAGAAGGACAGGTCATACCATAATGTATTAACCCAAGTGGAAGAACAGTACATGGCATTATTCCACTTGTGTGTATCACGCTGAAGGGGAGATGGTGGGGGCAGAGTTAATTTCTCGGTTTTGCACTTTCTTATCAATCTCCTTTACCAGTGCATTTGTTTTCTTTTGTTGTATAACCAAATGACCGCAAGCTCAGCAGCTTAAAACAACATACACTTATTACATGGGTTCTGTGGGGCAGGAATCAGGGCAATCTAGCTGGATACTTTGTTCAGGGTCACAAGGTTGTAATCCAGGTGTTGCTCTGACTGTGTTCTCAACTAGGCTCATTCCCGGGGCTGGCACATTTCATTTCCTGTGGCTCTACGACAGAGCCGCAGCTTTGTTGGTGGCCGTTGGCTGGAGGCTGCTCTTTGGTTTTAGAAGCATGCAGTTCCTAGAGCCCAGCCACAATTTCTTGCTAATGCTTCTCCAACGCGGCCATTTACTTCATTAAGTCTTCAAGGAGAGGCTTTAGTTTCAATCTGCGAAGATGGAGTTTTGTATAAAGTAGTGAGATCATGGCCATGACATCCTATCAGTTTTGCCATATAATACAACCCAGTCCTGAGAGTGACATCCCATGGTCCTTGTTGCATTTGTTAGAGGCAAGTCACAAGTTTTGCCTGCACTCAAGGGGAGAGGATTATACTAGGGCATGGACACCGAGGGGCAGGGGTCAGATGGCTACCCTACAGTTTGCCCATCACAAGCAGCATTTAGATACTTTTTCAGAGCAGCAAGGAGTTGGCATGAGTTGAAGGGAAGGGTAAATGGTGACTGGAAACAATCAGAGAATTTCCCCTTTTCCCAGTTTTTATATTCCAAGACCACAGCTAGTGTTTATCTAGTAACCTTATCCATTATCCAAACTGCGGATATCAGAGATCTATACCGAGCTAAGACACTGAATTTTATGGTAATGATCTTTTGCCGCCACTCAGTAGCAGGAAAAATGATTTTGGGAGGTGTGTTTGAACTCAAGAAAGACCCTACAGGATGGATGAAAAAGGGGATTATTATTAGGATCTACCTGGAATCATAAGAAGTAGCTTCTCTGCTGACTCAGACTTTATTTTGCTCATTGCTTTATTTAGTTTATTACTCTCCTTACAGTCTTAGCTGTATCTCATAACCTCCTTACTTCAAGCTCTTTTGACAATTGGCAAAGTCTTTTAATGAATTTTGTTCAATTTCTTGGGATAGTCTACTATCCAGCTTTTCTTTTCTTTCTTTTTTTTTTTTTTGGTAATAAGATGGTATAGATCACAAGGTGGTGGTCACCCTTTGGACTGTCTTCCCGTAGGTCTATTTACACCCTGTTTTTATCAGCTAAATCTTGAGGTGAGGTCAAAATGTTGAAGTATATGGTTCAAAGTTTGCTCAAGTTACTGCAGCTTCCCTCATCAAGGACTGTGGCTAGGGAAGCCTTTGTGATAACTCAATAGTGGGCATTTTCAATCAAGGAGAAAACTTACCACCCTATCCATTGTTAAAGGCATGATGGTCCAAGGCTATGCAGTAAAATAGCATTGTAGTGAGAATTTTCAAGATGAAGAGAGTACAGAATATAACATCTGTGTCTAAAAACAATTTAATTTAAAATGCGATACAACAAATGAGTAGTTACTCCTGAGAAGCTGTATTAATGGCTTGGAAGATCAAATTGAAAAAAAAATCTTGCAAAGAACACCAAAATACAAAAATAAAACAAAACCAACCCCCCGCCCCATGCAACAAAAAACACACAACTGAGAAGCTAAGCTTACAGGATAGATACAACATAACTAATATGCAAATAATAAAAATTCTGGAAGGATAAAATAGATCAGATATAATAAGAGTAATAATTAATGGTATAATAGAAAATTCAACTTTTGACATTATGATTAACTTGATTAGATGCACTGAGGGACATTCCCCCCCCTCACTCACTCACACACACACACACAGATACATACAGTACACACATTTCACAAAGGACAATAACATAAATAGAAACAATTTTGTGAGGTATTGGTTATGTCATAGAGGTAAGGGAACCGTAAAATAAAGACTAAATTGGTTTCCAAATGCTAGAAAGCTGGGACCAAAGCATTGAATATCTGGAAGACTGTGGTGGCTTGAATACAGTTGCTCAAAGTAGCACTCAAGTACAATGCATGACATTCAGCAGAAACAACAGATTTAGATCCCCAAGTGTTACAAATATTGGAACTGCCAAATAAATACCTCAAGTGTTAAAAAAAAAATTAAACACGCTATTACAAAAGGGAAAAGGATGCAACAAGAGACCACTGGGAAGAGTGCCATATGTTTTTAAACAGTGCACAATTATAAATCACAAATAGAAATGAACTTGAAGATTTGAAGAAAAGAAAGGAATTTTAAAATTACAAAAATAATTTTTTAAAAGGTTTTTTAAGTAAGCTCTGTGCCCAGCATGAGGCTTGAACTCATGACCCCAAGATCGAGTCATATGTCCCACTAACTGAGCCAGCCAGGAGCCCCCAAAAAAGAAATTTTTAGAAATGAAAAAAAAAGTTGAGATAAATAATTCATTTTTTAAATATTTATTTATTTATTTTGGAGAGAGAGAGTGGGCAGAGGGAGATGGAGAGAGAGAGAATCTCAAGCAGACTCTCCACTGAGCATGGAGCCTGACACAGGGCTCGATCTCAGGACCCTGAGGTCATGACCTGAGCTGAAACCAAGAGTGAGGTGCTTAACTGACTAAGCCACCCAGGCACCCTGAAATAGATGAAAGTTGGGTTACATAAAAGATAAGAAATAACTGGAAAAGGAAAGTGTAAAGTGAAAAATATTTCCAAAGAAACTGCATAGGTCGCAACACAGAGAAACAGAGAGAAGGAAAATATGCAACAGATGTTCAGGAATACAAATGACAGAATAAGAAAAAACTAGCATACATCTTATTGGGTACCCAAAGGAAAAGTTTAGAAAATTAGGGATAGTCATTGTTTGAAGAGTGAATAGCTATGATATTTTTTTAGAAATGATAAAATAAACCAAGAATCCAGCCAACACAAATAGTTCCCACTAATGGATAAATTAAAAGAAAAGAATGTCTATACATACCAGGGTGAAACAAAAACAGCAACAACAAAAACAGACAAAAGCCAGAAAGTAAGTTCACCTGAATACAAGGGAGCAGCAGTAGGATTGACAGCCACCTTCTCAACAGTAGCTATGGAAGCTAGAAGACAATGGGATAACATTTTTTAAGTGATGAGGAAAAAAATAACTATGAACCCAGACTTGGTTGCCAAGAAAAATTATCTTCAAGAATGAGGGTGGATATAAAACTATTTATGGGGAAAAACAGAATTTACAACAGAACTTAAAACAAAGAAGGTATAGAGGATCTACTTCAAGAGAAGGAAAATGATGACAGAAATACATTCCAAAATGCACCAAGAAACGATAAGCAGATAAAACAGGAAATATATAAACCAAGTACTTATGTTTAGAGAAATAATATTTATAGGACTTTTAAAAAGAAGAGAATTAAACCATGAGACAAAAAATAGCATGAGTACTGGGAAGGGATGATCAAATTAAAATTGTTTTATTCCTTGTGTTTCCAGGAGAGGATTATGATATTTTATTTTATTTTATTTTAAAGATTTTATTTATTTATTTGAGAGAGAGAGAATGAGAGATAGAGAGTACGAGAGGGAAGAGGGTCAGAGGGAGAAGCAGACTCCCTGCTGAGTGGGGAGCCCAATGTGGGACTCGATCCCGGGACTCCATGATCATGACCTGAGCCGAAAGCAGTCGCTTAACCAACTGAGCCACCCAGGTGCCCGGATTATGATATTTTAGATAATTTTAGACTTTGTTAAGCTAGATGTATATAATAAAATTTCAGGGATCATGAGTTAAAGAAAATTTAAAGATATGTAAAATTATAAACCAGTACAGTAAAAACTGAATGACAAATCTAAAGGAAAAAAAGCCTCAATCAATTTTTTTTTTTAAAGTAAGAAAGTAGGAAAATATAGCACACAAAAAGCAAGACAAAGTAATGGTGGACTTTAAAATTCACATCAGTCTTTACACTGAGAATAACCAGAAAATATGAACGAAATAAAGAAAATCTGCTTGAAGTTTCAGAATTAGGGAGCAGGAAATAATTACAGGGCAAATAACTAGCATAAGAAGAAACTGAGAAGTGACTACCTTTTGGTTTGGAAAACCAAAACGACAATAAACAGCAAACAATCAAGACAGATACACAGGGATCCAGCTAATGAAGTAATCAGATACAGATTTTAACACAGTTATCCTTAATATGACCAAGGAAATAAAAGATGAAATTAAGAATTTCATCAGAGAACAAAAAACAATAGAAAAATAAATGGAAATTATTGAAATGAAAAATACAGGAATTAAGACCTTGTAGATGAGTTTAATGATAAACTAGATTCAGCGGAAATCGGTGAACAGGAAGTTAGGGGAAAAAATAGCCAGAATGAAACAAGAAAAAAAAGAAGAAGAAAATACAGAATATACTATAAGGAATAGAGTAAAATAAAACAATTGTCAACAGTGTTGTTGGCATCTGAGGAGAGGAAAGATAGGGAAAGAGGCAGAAACAATATTTAAAGAGAGAGTATGTGAGATTTTTACAAAATTGATGAGATGAGTCAGATGTTCAAAAAGTCATCTATGCACCACAAGGATCAAAATTAAAAGAATACAATATTTCAGATTTGAACAAAACAAATTACATGTTTAAACTAATGGATATAAAAAGAACTCAGCATCCAACAATAAGAAAATGTATATTCTCCACAAGTACCCATGGTTTATTTTCAGAGATAGACCAGGTACTAGGCTACAAGTCAATTCTGAAAGAATTTCAAAGACTAAGATAAGAATAAGAAAGTCTACATTCTCTGACCACAAATGTAATTAACTTAATATTTCTGCTCATGGTTATGTGTATAGTAGAGGCTCTTATGGTTCAAGAGATGTGAATAAGAATGTCTTAGCAGTACAAACAAAATGAGCATAACCCAGATGTCTATCAATAGGCAAAGGGTTAAAAATATTATGAATTATTGTCATTAAGGAATATTAATTGGCAGTGAAGGTGCATAAACTAGAGGTGCACACAACATGAATCCTAAAAAATAAAAAATCATGTTGTGTGAAAAAGGCAAGATGCCAGAGACTACATATAATTATATATGTACATATAACTTTTTAAAAAGCATGATGGTAGACAAAAAATAAACAGAGATATAGAATATTTGAAAAACCAATCACCCAGCTCAATAGTATATTTTGTTATGTACAGATAGAGAATATACATGGTTTTCTTATGCCCATAAACATATATATTTTGATCATGAACTTGATTTCAAACAAACCCTTAACATATTCCAAGGTGTAGAGTTTTATAAGTCAAAATCCATAATATAAGAAAACCCAAAGTAAACATAAAAAGGTGACTCTATCACTCCATCAAAAAAGGGAGAACATGGATATTAAGGATTGCAATTCTAAATAATGCCTCTATTAGAGGAAATAAAGTAAGGTCAACAATATGTAAAATTAATAAAAAGAAAAACACTTTAAATTTCTACCTGTGATTAACAGCTAAAATTTTTTTGGAAAAAGATTCATAGTCTTGTAAAGTTTTCGTTATTTATAACTTGAAATTAAATGAACTAGTATGACACTGTACGGTAAAAAGCAAAAGAAAATCAATGGACTCTAAAATTCATATGAAATTGCAAGGGACCCTGAATAGTCAAATTTGAAAAAGGAAAACTATGTCAGAGGGCTCATACATTTGGACTTCAAACTTACTACAAAGCTACACTCATCAAACAGTGTGGAGTATTATGGCATAACATAATAAAAAAAAAATCAAGAGAAGCACATATACCTAAAATCTTATAAAAAAAAAAAAAAAGACATATAGACCAGGAAAACAGAATTGAATGCCCGGAAATAAACCCATATAGCTACTGTCAACTGATATTCCACAAGTATGCCAAGACCATTTAGTGAGAAAAGAACAGTCTCCTCAACAAATATTTCTGGGACAACTGAATAGCCACAGAAAGAAGGAAATTTGTACCCTCACACTGTATACAACAACTAATTCAAAATGGTTCAAAGACCTGCATGTAAGAGTTAAAATTATAAAAATCCTAGAGGAAAACAGAGGTAAGTCTTCATGACCTTGGATTTGGTAATGGATTCTCAGATATAATATCAAAGGCTTGAAAAACAAAAGAAAACATGGATATACCAAATCTCACCAACATTAGGCAAATTTGTTCATCAAAGACCATTTTATCAAGAAAGTGAAAAGACAACCTATAGAACGAGAGAGAATATTTTGAATTTACATATCCACTAAGGAATCTGTCTTGACTATATGAAGAATTCTTACAAATGTATAATAAAAAGACAATCCAATTTTTAAGTGGACAGAGGAAGAACTGAATACACATTTTAAAAAAAAAGGTTTACAAATAGTCAACAAGCACATGAAAAGATCATTAGTCATCATGGAAATACAAACCAAAACAACAATGAGAGATATTCCCCATCCATTAAGACAGCTGGTATCAGAAATTTAAGCAACAGTAAGTGTTGGAGAGACCATGGAGAAATCTGAATCTTAATCACTGCTGGTGGTATTGCAAAATGGTTTAGCCACTTTGGAAGACAGTCTGGCAGTTTCTCAAATGGTTCAATTCATGACCTATCAATTCCACTTCTTGTATTGACCCCAGAGAACTGACAACATATGTCCACGTGAAACCTTGTATAGGAAAGTTTATAGCAGCATTATTCATGATTGCCAAAAGATGACCAAAATCCAAATGTTCATTAACTGATGAATGGAGATAAACAAATATTGTATATCCATTGTTCAAAAAGAGACAACAGGCCCCAATGGAGTCACTTGTGCTAAGCCCACATCACTAAACCGAGACTTAATATCCAACCTAATGGCAGTTTCCACCCCTCCCAGCAATGTAATCTTAACCAGCCAGTCTGGAATTTCCTGGTCACACTAGTGAAATAATCTGCCTGATAGACCCCTGCTGTCCCCCAAAATAAGATGGCCTTATCTGAAGCAATCCGCTCTTTGCTAGTAACTTCCTTGTTCTGCCCCCTTCTGCCTCTAGAACTCTTTTATTTTTTGGTTCTTCAGAGCTCCTTTCTATTTGCTAGATAGGATGCTGCCCAATTCATGGATTGTTGAATAAAGCCAATAAGATCTTAAAACAAAACAAAACAAAATTCAACTGGGTAAATTGTAAACACCACACAACAAGATATCATTTGACCATATAAAGGAATGAAGTACTGATACATGCTACAGCATAAATTGACCTTGAAAACATTTTGCAAAGTGAAAGAAGTCAGTCACAAAAGACCACCTATTAGGATTCCATCTGTTTGAAAGGTACAGAATAGGCAAATCTATAGAAATAGGAAGTAGGTTAATGGTTCTTTAAGGGTAGTGGGACGTAGGGGTATGGAAATTATAGTTAAAGTGTGCGGGATATCTTTTTAAGGGTATGGAAAATGTTCTAAATTGGACTATGATGATGGTTGTACATATCAGTGAATATACTAAAAACCACTGAATCATACACATTAAATGGATGAACTATATGATCTGTGAATTATATACCTCAATAAAACTGTTACAATAAAAGAAAATAAAAATAACCTAAAGAGACTTGAAGAGGCAAATTAATAAAGACAAAATAAGTGACATATGGAAAAACTCACTGGACATTAAAAATACAACCAAAAGCTGGTTTTGTAGAGCCAATGATGTTAATAATTCTTGTCAAGTTTCATTCCTAATAAAACTGCTCAAGAAAGTAGTAATAGAAAGCTCTTTAAGTTGATAATGACTATTGACCTGAGACCAGCATTATATAGGATATAAAATCATTATGTATAAAACTATTCCAAGGAAAATCAGAAATAAGCAATGGCTACAGGAGGTTTTAGAGTTTCTTTTTAATGGATTAGGGTAGGAAAGCCATGATGATAGAGTACATGTGGAAAAGGAAAATGTAGGGATGCCTGGGTGGCTCAGTTCTGCCTTTGGCTCAGGTCATGATCCCAGGGTCCTGGGATTGAGTCCTGTGTTGGGCTCCTTGCTCAGCGGGGAGCCTGTTTCTCCCTCTGCCTGCCTTCCCCCTGCTTGTGCTCACTCTCTCTCTCTCTGCCAAATAAATAAATATTTTAAAAAAATAAAGAAAATGAAAAGGTAGAGTCATCATTATTTGTAGATGACCTAATTATATATGTTGAAAACATAAGACCAGTTTGGAAGTCGGTAAGGTGGCTGGAGGTGAACCTCCAATGGGAGGGATGAGAAGTCTGGAGAATGATAATCAGCCTTTTCATTGTGCAGCTCTGTGAGGTTTGGTTTATCACAGTAAACACACATTGCGTTTGTAGTTTGAAGGGAAAGCAGATGACGGTTAAAAAGAAAGTAAGATAAAATACCTCAGTGCAGCAAGAACACTTTTAAGAAAATGAAGTATCTCTGAATTTCACAGAGACTGGGGAATTGGATGGGCAAGAAACCAGAAGTGATCCCAAACTGCCTAGCAGTTAACTCCAAGTCATTTACTTCCAGCAGCTTTCTCTACTATCAGGCTTCTGTGGCTGGATTTCTACATAGTTTAACGAGAACGGTAATTTTCCAAAAAGAAAGGTTTTCCTGGGTCACACTACCTTCTTCCCTCATCTATATAAAGGTATTTTATCCCCCATAAGAGTGACTGTGGAGTTAGACCAAGAAATTCAGTGTCACTTTAAAAAGGGCAAGAATATGAGCTACTTGATGCACTTTCTTTTCCAAATCTAAATGACTATGAACTGTGGTCTAGGCATGGCAACATCATTTTGGCAAGCAAAAAATTGGCAAAATGAAACAAGACCGATCTACTGGGTATTGAAGGGTAATGTTTTAATTATTATTAAAACATCTTTAATAATAATGATCATAATAGACACCATTTGTTGAATAATCTACATGTTTTCTCCTTTATGCATTTCTTCTTCTGACCCCACCCCCAACCCATTTTGAAACTGAAGAAACTAAGCCTTAAAAAATGCAAATAATTGGCCTAAGTTCAGACAAGGTGGTGAAGCTGGAGTTTCTACCAAGCGAAAAACCACCTCCCATCTTTTTGTGACCCCTAGTGTCCCGACATACAAAGTGTTCAATGGAAATGGGGTTAAATGATCGAACACATGTTCTCCCCTCTCATCAAGATTCCCATCTGTCCTGGTGTGAAGGAGAGAATTAAGCTACTTTATTTCTTCTCTTTCTCTCAACTCCCCTGCCACCTCTATGCATAACGTTGAGGGCTAGAAAATGAAGAGAAGACATCTATAAAGACCCTGGGAAATGAATCAAGTGCAGAGAAGAGCTAAAGGAGAAATACTTACATAAGCCACCGCAGGGAATGACCAGAAACCCAAGCAGCACATATCATGATTGGGGTGATAGATACACTAACATTTACAGTGCATTAACCTGGCAGTATTTCTTTCCATATGAGCATTTCTTTTTGTTTTGTTTCTGTGTAATTATGCAAGCGTCGCCCAGTGTCTTAGGTATAAATTTAATTCCACTGGGAGATCCTGGCTACAGGTAAGGATGTCCTGCGCTGGATAAAGACCATTAAGGATGATGAGTCTGTTTCCCAGACACATGTGGACAAAGGCCCAACCCTCATTATTTGTGATTTCCAGGAATCCCCTGGGGAGGGCCGATTCCTGTAGGGTCACAGAGCTGGCTGTTCAAAGGGTTGTACCGAATTCCAAGGCTGGAAAGGAAACCACAAATATCATTACTGCACTCCTCAATTAGATGCCCCTCAATCACCTTTTGATCTTGGGAACCCAACACTCTCTCTGCCTGCAGTCTGGCCAGAGCCCCAGCGTCTGGCCTGAGGAATATGCCACTCCTCCCCCAAGCCTTTGAATGACAACATTTTTGTTACAGTACTTTAGCGCTCTAATAAATTCCTCAGTTGTGGTTAGCACACCAGACTATTTAGACATAGTCCACAAACTGTTTGGACTGCGAAGGCAGGTTTTGGCATTAGCATTTTCAGACTGGTTCAGATCGGTTTAGATGGCTGACAATGTAATACATCTTCCGGAAGGTTTGCAAGGGGGAGGTGGACCTCTAATTAAAACAGCATCTCCAAAGCAACCTGCATCAAGCATGGATGACGTTCGTTCATGCGGTGGCCTCCAAGGAAAATCACATCGTCTGGTTTTGTCACTGAGAGAGGGGGATGACTCAGGGGATATTTGGCAGCAAAGATGAATTATTAGGAATTGCAGGGACTTGTAGTGTGTTTTGTTGATTCCAGATGCTGGGAAGATCCCATTGGTTGCAGGTTTGTTTTACTTGCCTTGTTAAGTTGGGTTAAACGGATTTTAGAAGATGTTCCAAAAATGATCTGGGTCTGCACTGTGGTTATTGAGTACCTGAAATGTGGCTAGTTAGGAATGAGGAATTTAATTTTTTTATCTTATATAAGGTTAATTGATTTAAATGTAAAAAAATTCATTTTTGGGGAAACTTTAAAGTATTTTTGAAATGACTTGGGTATGTGAATCTACTTTACCAACAGCAAATAGTAGCAAATATAAATACAAAGGAAGTATTTCTGATGAAATTTAGCACTCAAATTGAGATGGGTGTAAATGTATAATATAGACCAGATTTGGAAGACTTAGTATTAAAGAAACATAAACTATTTTGCCAAAAATTCTTTATATTAACTCCATGTTGAAATGACAATGTTTTTGGTTAGTTGAATTAAATAAAATACATAATTAAAATTGATTCCATCTATTTTTTTTTAATTTTAAATGTGGCTAATGGAAAAATTTAAATTATATATGAGGCTCCCATTACATTTCTGTTGGACCACACTGAGCCAAACCATGCTGCTATTCCCACTGGCTTAAAAGGACAGTCATTGCTTACAGCATCATTTCTGGAATCAGATACCTAGAGGCATCTTTAGATCCTATGAGCTGGGTCCTCTAATACTCTCCACAATTTCAAGACTGTTGTCTAGAGTGGCTACAAAGGAGTCCACGTCAGACTAAATTAAACGTATGTTAGTTCAGTCATACTACAAGTTCAGCTCTGAATCAGGTGCTTTTAGGAACTAGAGTAATTGCCAAGAGTCTGCAGGCTTGTGAAGCAAAACATGACACACAACAGTGAGCAATGGAAAGCAGTGCAATCTGACACCAAAATCAGCTCTGGTGGGGTTACCCCATGAAACACGGGGAGCCCGGTTAAATTTGAATTTCAGATAAATGACAAATAATTTCTCTGTATAATTATGTTCCATGCAAAAAGACGGTGTCCTGGGTTTTTGTTTGCTAACTCTGGCAATCCTAAGCAGCCGGGGCTATAGAATATCAGAGAGAAATCCTTTCTCTTGGAAGAACCCAGCCCAGTTCTCCAAGGATGGATGTGATAGAACGGTCTACTTTCTTGAGTAAATAAACAATGCATATCTCGCCTTTGTGCTGCTTTCTTCACTTCTGGATATTATCTGAGCTCTGCTCAATCCCTGAACAGTTCAGAGAATAAAGGGAACAAGGGTAGCAAGACAGCTTATACCTTTGCATTTATGACTTTTCTGTTAGTCCACAGTCTATCATGGGTAAAAGCCAGGTCTTCCTATAGGAATGAGTTTTTGGTAGTAGCCAGACCGTAGGACTTGGTGGATCACACCCACAGGTACTCCTAAACTGCCACAGAACCTATTCTAAAACAAGGAGAAAAAGAAATTCACAAATCCTGGAAAGAACCATGCTCCACTCCTCACAATGGCCAGCAGCTCTGGGAATGGCCAAAGGGTTTGCTCTGGGGTGAAAATACCATGTTAGACAAGGTATCAGGACCTACAAACTCACTTGGATTCTTCATGCCCCCACATCTTTCCCCATGTTAAGGCTGAACAAAGAAGGTGGGGAGAACATCTACGTCAAGTCAGAGTGGAGTTGGAGAAGCTGTTCTGTGTTGACAGACACACACTGCGTTTCAAGAACCCTCACACAGCTCTCCAAGCGCCAGTGGAAAGAAGAGATCCCAGGTATTCCATTTACTGACATTTATCTAGTAGAGAATTTTATCCCTGGGCTCCCAGTCCTGGTTGCTGGATCGCATCAGCTCATATAATTTACCTAAGATCAGAAATGCTGCCTTGCCCTCACAGATGGGCTGCCTTCCACCCTCAAATACCTTCTTCATTGTCATTCCACCTCTCTGCTGAATTTGAGCAGGTTATGGCCGTCAGAACCCCTGCAGAATGCTGCCTTTCACTCAGACATTTGAGCTGACTGGCTTATCTCATGGATGTGATTCTTTCCTTTGAATTTGTCATAGTCAAGATGCTTCCAGGTATTTCAAAGAAATGCTACAGAATCCTAAAATGATTTTATTTATTTAAGATTTTATTTATTTGAGAGAGTGAGCAGGAGAGAGGAGAGAGAGAGAGAGAGAGAATGTGCACAAGCAGAAGGGGAGAGGCAGAGGGAGAAGCAGACTCCCCACTGAGCAGGGAGCCTAATGCAGGGCTTGATCCCAGGACCCCAGGATCATGACCTGAGCTGAAGGCAGATGCTTAACCGACTGAGCCACCCAGGCACCCCTAAAATGATTTTAATTTAGACATCTAATTAGGATATATGAAGTGGTGGAGGGTAGGATTGTGTTAAAACAAAATCGAATGATTCCAGATGAAGCCACCCTATGTGCTTGTTTTCTGAGTCATTCTAATTACTACTTTGGTGGCCCATTTTCATACCATGTGTCAGACAAGACTTGAATTTTTGCTCAGGAAATGCCTGTAATGACTGGGCTGCAAGTCCAAAGAGATTCTGAAACATTGTTAAAGATTTCAAAGCCATACTTTTCTTCACCCATTTACCCATATGAGAAACATAAACTGGGATCTGTAGATATTTTAATAGAAACGTGGAAGACTTTTAAAAGATAAAATGTACACAAATATGTAGGTAAATTGATATGAATGTTGACTCTATAGTCAATAATAACATTTTGATGATTTTTAAAATATAGAAACAAAATGGAATGGGACCAACAGTGGGAGAAGCAACAATGGGATGTAAGTCAGATGATAAAAGTAGTTAAAGGGTTCTAGGACTTTTGCCTCGTCCAGGAAGAAGGTGAAAATACTAATTAATATTAGATATTGATACATTACAAATAGGTGGTGTAGTCTCTGAGATAAGCAGTGGCTCCTATCTCTAAGATAAGCGAAGGATTAAAATGGAATAATAAAAAGTAATTGGAAAGAAGGCAAGAAGAGAAAAAGATAGGGCAGAAAAAAGAGAAAGCATATAGCAGCATGGTAGCTTAATTAAAAAATTTTTAATGGAAATATATTTGATATATATGTCGTGTAAGTTTATGGTGTACCATATGTTGATCTGATTCATTTCTATATGGCAGTAGAATTGCCCTTGTAGTGTTAGCTTCTCTACCACATCACATAATCGTCATTTCTTTTTTGTTGTGTAAATAATTAAGATCTGGTCTCTTAGCAAGTTTGATACAATATTGTTGTCTGTAATCACTATACTGTGTATTAGATCTCCAGAACTTATTTATCTGCTAGTTGCAAGTTCGTACCCTTAAATAACATCTCTCCTATTTCCCTACCCCCTAGCTCCTGGTAACCACCATTTTACTGTTTATAAGAGTTTGGCTGTTTTAGATTCCACATATAAGTGATATCATACAGTATTTGTCTTTTTTCTATCAGACTTATCTCACTTGGCATAATGTCTTCAAGGTCCACTCATGTTGTCACAAATGGCAGAATTTCCTTCTTTCTCATGGTTGATTCCATTGTGTATATAGACACCACATCTTCTTTATCCATTCGTCTGCAGATGGGCACTTAAGTTGTTAAGTGATGGGCACTTTGTTACCTGTGGTTTTGAGAACCACAGATGAGGACCTCACAGCACAGGGAATCCCAACGGATGCCATGCTTCTCCACCCTACCCCTCACACTGTGCTCTGGCTTCAGTTCTCAAAATCAGTGGCGTCTAGGGAGAACAAGAGCATGAAATCCAGAGCTGAGTGATTTATACTGAAATGGGTCTTCTGAGAATTGAATGATTTCTGGGGTTTGGTTTTGTTTTTGCCAGCGGGAGAGATGGGGCACTGTGATAGAAACTACGGTAAATTGAGGGAAAAAAAAAAAAGTTTCTATTTTGTACCCGTCCAGTTGAGTTTCGTGGATGTACAATTTTATCTTTGATTCGGAAGCCCTTCGGGATGGAAGAGGCTTCGCATGTCACCAGGTTCCACTTCAGCATCACAAAGATGAGGAATCTAAGGGCCGAGACCGAGTGAGATGAAGCATGAAGGGACTGGCCCAAGATCCTCTGGCTGTGTTGTAACAGGATAGGAACCCAGAACTGGGGTTCCTGATGAGTAGCTGTTCAGCCCTAGATTTTTTATTCTGCTTTGATATGAGATTCCCCTTACTCTTCTATCTGTCATCTACAGTATCTTCACTCTATTTTCAATGTGTCTTAACTGTGCAATTAATGATTTCTGTATACAGAGAGGGACCTGGGACCACACCTGGAGAACCACTGCCCCAGGCTATGTTTCTTGAAGACCCACTCCTTTCCCTACACAACTTTGTTCTCTTTGCTCTGATTTCCACTCAGGAAATACTCGTCCAGTTTTCCTCAGATATTCTTCAGTCTCATTGTGCCTGTCTAATTACTCCTTCATTTCATAAGTTTCTTGGCTATTTTCAAATTTTCTTCCCAAAGAAGAAACTTATGTTCCCCCTGAATAATGTTCCTGTTTTGGGGGGAAGTTGCATTAAGTTTGTAGGTTATTGAGGAGAGAACCGGCATCTCCTATTAGGTTCTACTATTCCCCAAACAGAATGTACTTCTCCGTGAATTTGAATCCTCATTCTCAGCTCTTCTGTAAACTTTTATGGCTTTTCTCCATCTGTACTTTTATTTTGAAGCTTATTCTCAGGCAGTTTATATTTGTGGATTGTTTTAGTGATTAGGATCTTTTCCCACTGTATTTTCTAAATGCTTCTTGGTGGTAAGTAGGGAAAGCTATTGCCTTTTTCCCCTATATTTGATTTCTATGTTTTGAAACTCGAGATTTGATTTGTGGCTTAACACATAACACTTGAAAAAGTTCCAAGTTCCCTAGAAAAGGGCCTACTCTCTGTAGGATATATAGCTCGAAATGTACCCTTTAGATATAATTTATTCATTTTATTAATATTTTTTTCTAAATCGTTGCTTACCCTTTAAATACTTTGATATAGATATATTTCTATGAATTTCTCCTTGTACTTTTAAGAATGGTAGCTTTACATATATTTTTGCCACTGATTTTGGCACATAAAGGCTAACTGCTGCCCTACCATCTTTTGGTTTTTACAAAATAAAACGGTGGCCTTTGCCTCATGGTCTCATGTGATGCTCTCAATCTCAACTTCTATATAGTCTGCTATTAATATTATAACTCATTTTTTCCTTTTGCTTGCATTCGCCTGATAGACATTTTTATAGGGATTAGCTTTAGGTATGTCTTCAGTCAACAGAAGATAACTGGACTTGGTTTTATTACATACCAATTTGAGGACATCTTTCTGAATAAGCAAGTTTATCTCATTTATAGTTACTCTTGTAAGTATTATATTTGGTCCATGTTTTCTTTCCTTCTTCTCTGTTTTTGCTTCTTGAGATCTTTTACTCTCTTTTTCTCCTCATCAGACCAGCCTGGGTTTTTTGTTTTGTTTGTTTTCTGTTTTTGCTTTTCAAATATATTATTTAGCCTATTGTTAGAAAATTATTAGAGTTAAGAAACTTTTGGCTTTTCAGTCTTTCTCGTTTAAGCAAAATATTTAACACATTTTTACATTTTATTTTCCCCATTCGCATTGTGGTCTTTGTTAAAGTAATGTGGGTTTATAGATCTAGATTATTCATACCACTTTGCACTAAAATATTTTATCTTTTTTTTGTGAGAATGATTTTCACTTAGGACAATTTTGTGACAGGTTTACATTTATTTGGATCTCTCTTAACTTTAATTTGTTTCAGTGCAAACTGCCAATACTTTTATGATGATTTTTCCAGCTCCAAACATTTAATTTTGATTTTCTGTTGGTTGTAATACTTCTTCAAGAAACTTTTTTCCAAAAAAAGAATAAAATAAACTTTTTTTCCATGAAGCCTACATGCCTAATATTTTCTGAGTGCTTTTATTTGAGGAATCACTTTTGTTGATTTCACATATAAAAGACTGGCATACAGGTTATAAAATTCTTGGATCACAATATTTTCCTCTCAAAATTGCTTTGAGGTCTCCGTTGTCCTTTAGGGTTGCACTAAAGAGGTCTGTCACCAGCCTAATTCCTATTTATTCCTGGGTTACGTTTTTTCTTATTATTTCCTTATATAGAAGTTTGATAAATTTTCTTCATCTATGTAGTTGAAGAGTTTCCTGGACTTTTTCTCAGGGTGAATATGACTGAAACACCGTGAGCTTTATTCTGTATTGACAGTTCTTTCTTGGGCTCAAGAAATGTCCTTCTATGGGACGCCTGGGTGGCTCAGTTGGCTAGGTGTCTGCCTTCAGCTCAGGTCATGATCCCGGGGTCCGGGGATCAAGCCCCGCATCGGGCTCCCTGCTCAGTGGGGAGCCTGCTTCTCCCTCTCTCTCTCTGCTCTCCCCCTGCTTGCGCTCTCTCTCTATGTCAAATAAATAAATAAAATCTTAAAAAAAAGAAAAAAGAAATGATCTTCTATTATAGCTTTTATACCATTTTAAAATGCTGTCTTTTAGGTGCAGAATATATAAGGACAAACAAAAAAGGTAAAGTCTCTGTTTTCATGAAGCTAAGTATTAGTCAGTCTAGTGAGCAAGGAAGTCATCAGAAGGGTAAACTTCTACCACATCACTACTGGTGTTACTAACACCTAACATGTATCGAACACTTACTACGTACCAGGTTCAGTTTCAGCTCTTTATATTTACTATTTCACTTCATTCCCATGATAACAGAGTGAAGAAGATTCTGATGCTAGTTGGATTTAGAGATGAGGGGACTAAATATCCAAGAGGTCAATCAAGTAAATTGCCTGAGCTGGGATTTTGAACCCAGCCAAGTAAAGAGTAGGGAGGAATGCTTTCTAGTCAGAAGGAACTATTGACTGTGAGAAGGGAAAGAGGTTGGTGAATCTGAGGAAAGAAACACCTGTAATTGAAGAATAGGCTGCTAGGGGTGAGTGCTAAAAAGTAGGGCTAAAGAAGCAGGTAGAAGTCAGATCATGTCCTTTCTGGGAAATTTGCAAATTTGGCTGCCATGACATTGTTTTATTTTTCTCTTAACTGCCTTTGAGGCTAATTTTAATTCTACTACCATGTCTTTAATTTCTTGCAGACCTTCTATATTCCAGCTTCCACATCTTGAAAACAATCCCATCTTCTTCTCTTTCTTGAATTTCATTGCCCAAACTCAAGTCCCCTTTTATCTCAGCATATATTCTCTTTATGATGCAATGTAGAGATTATGGCATCATTAACCAAGTTGAGAAAGCTAAACAGTTGTCTGAATTTTTCACATGGATTCTACATTAGATAATCTTCACTCTGCTTCCCCTTAGTTGTCTGAATGTTATCCTTGTGTATCGCCTTAGAGTCTCTTTTTTAATACATCTCATTTTCAAATTCTTGGAGAAGGTGCTCTCTCCACATCTTTGAACAAGAGGAAACCTGTCCAGACTCAGGTCTCATCTGAAGATTAGATGAGTGCATGGATCTGGGTCCTGCTATCTTTACACTGGGTGGTGGTAAATCCACTTCCAAACTCTGGAGCTTGGAGAGTATTTTAATGCTCCAATCTCATTCCTGGTTCTGGTGAGGGGTGGGGGTTCATGCATGTTTTTTCTGTTCTTCAGTGGGGACATCTTTGACCATTCCTGTTGGGTTTTTGAATTGATGCAAAACTTGCAAAACAAAAACCCCCCACATGTACAGTCCTTGAGATTCTTTTTGGTTTCATCTCCACTTTGATCATCTTACTTGTAAAGATGGCACCTCTGGTAATAGATGGACAATCCCAGGCCACCCTGTGCAGGCCAGCTGGTCTCCTGGATTTTTTTTTTTTTTAATACTTACAAGGACATGGAATCGTGGGGGTGAAATTGGGAAGAATAATTTTCTTGCCCCCAAGAACACACTTAAAGATGTCAGAGGGATACTTGTTCTGTTTCTACATTTGGTTAGGCCATAGGTCCCTGAGACAAAGGCAGACGGTGGGAGGGGAGAAGTAAATCAAAGCATCATCTTACTTTTTTGGCAAGGATAAAACTGCATTTCATAAGTTGAGGTTTGCCATAAGCTGAAGGCTAGGTAGCGTTTTACTCAGTCTGGCTGCATTTGCTTTATAATTAGGTCAGGTGATACCAGCCTGTGGCATGTTTTGATCCTGTTGATTTTAACTTTCAGTGTTAATCTGACTTATTACCCTAATCCAGGTATTCACAGGAGCTTGCTAGCCTTCCACCATTTTCTACTTGTTGACACAGCTTAGTAAAAATGTGAATTTAACAGGAGCACAAAGAAAGCTTTTTGGGAACTCATATCTAACTTCCAATTCTTTGTATTATTTATTAAAAGGGAACACATACACACCCTTTACAGGTCCAGGTATAAGGAAAGTCTCAAAATTTGGATTGACAGCATCTTCATGTTATCTGATTGAAGGCAATATCAGAAGAGTACTTTTTCCAGCCTAAATATGTCAATGGGTTGAGAAAACAAAATATGATTTCTTAATTTTTGCAAATGTGATTTATTCTTCCATTCTTTGTTGTTACCTTTCAGATTCAAATACTCAGTTTGCAGTGACACACCTCACCCTAATTCTTCCCAGCTCACGATGATGTCTAATGATTGATCAGTACAAGAAACTCTTATTTTATATGGAACATAGTTTTCTGCCTTAAGTTTTCTTTTTTACCTACCCCATTTTGGCTCTCTGGTTTAGTTGCTGTTTTGATCCTGAACACCCATTTTGCAAATCCTGACTTTCTCCAAGACTCTTCGGTTGAAATCTGAAGGAAATAAGCAAGTGAGTCAGAAATCACTTCTTGTCAAACACAGTGCCAGAAAATGAGCTGTTGTGTGCTCAGTGGGAAGGCATTTACCCTTTCTTCACTTTCTTGCAACTTGAAAGTAAATCCATCTCCTTCTCTTGGAATTTAATTCCCCAATCTCTATTCCAAAATAGAAAAAGATCAGGAAGAATATATGAATGCTGGATATCCAGCCTCAGCAACATATCATATTTATCACCTTTAATGTCCCCTTAATGCCTTTGTGTCTTGTCTTTCTAATTTAGCTATGACTCCACTAGTAAAAATTATGACTCATGTCCAATTCCACATTTAGCAAATTTTCTAAGACTTTGTTAGTGTGTAAGGCAATGAATATGAAATGAGGTCTACATTCTTTATTTGGATTAGGTTTAAAGCTTTTCAAATAACACCATCTGAAAATGTCATAGCATGACAAAGCAACCATCCCTATGGGAGGGAACCTATCCATGGGGAGCAGGACGTTGGGGGAAAAATACACTGTTTATCTTACTATATTCTAACTCTCTTCTACTCGCTGCACACATGTGCGAGTCAGGCATTTTTATATGTAAATGAAAATAAGGTTAAAAATTAACATCAAGGGAAATCTTCAGATGGACATAATCTAGAGAAGACCAAAATGTAGCGATCAATATAAGATAGTGTGGGTCAGGGGTCAACAAGCTATGGGTCAGGGGTCAAATCTGGTCTATTTTTGTAAATAAAGTTTTATTGACACATAGCCACTCCCATTCATTTACATATGGCTGCTTTCCCACTACAATGGCAGATTTGAGTCAGTTGTGACAGAGATCATATGGCCCATAAACCCTAAAGTATTTACTATCCCGTCCCTTTACAGAATAAGTTTGCCAACACCTGGTGTAGGTGATTATTAGTTTCTACCCAGAATCCATTCCTCTCTTTCTCTTTCCTAACAGGATCTTCATTTGTCTATCTTCCCACTCGTCCCCCATGCGGCCCAGGTATTCCAAGGGATGCTCACCCTCCTCTCTCTCTGACTGTCCAAACATGGTCCCATCAAGCCTACCAGAATAATTAGAACAGGACCCCAGGTCTAAGCCAACCGGTACATGGAAATCCCCCAACCACAGGGAATGTTTCAAAAATGGGTATGGAATCCAATTGGAATCATATGAGGAAAAGATTGTTCCAGTTTTTTTGGAAATAAATTTCTCTGCTTTTAATTGAGACTTCACTGGAAGAGATGCTCTCTCTTCTCCTGGATGGTGTGTGCACAGTACTGCAGCCATGTTGCCACCAGGAGGAAAACCAGGAGGATGTGTAGCCAGCACAGAGACATTCCTAAGAGAAATGCAGAGAAATAGAGACAGAATCCACAGATTCAGCTCACCTTGGAGACCCCCGTATTTCTGGGACCTCCAATTACTTGAGCCAATTAGTTTATTTTTAAGCCAGTTTGAGTACTGGGTTTTCTGTTATCTTCAAGATAGAGATCTTTAACCAAGAGAAATATTCCCATTCCATGTAGCTTATGAAAAGTGTTGTAAGATTTTGTGTTGATCTTATTTATCTGTAGTCCTAAAAACTTCTTTACATCTGGACAGAACTTCCTCCCTTTCCTTCCTATCAGTGTCTCTTGGTGACTGCCTCTTTGGGTCAACCTTTCACACTTTCAAACTCAGGGCCCAAGGTGGTCACCACTCTTTGTGATACCCCTAGGTGTTTTTACCCTATCCTAGCTCTTGTCACTACCATTCCTTGAGTGTGGATCAGGCATATGTGTGACATCCCAGGCTTGCAGCTCTTCATTGATTGCCTTCAGAAAAATCCAACATCCTTATTATGGTCGACAAGACCCTCTGTGTTCTATGCTGTGTCCAACTCCCCAGGCTCATCCTGGACCATTCCCCGCTTCCCACTTTCCTTTCTAGTCACACTGTTTTTCTACTACCTCTAAGGACCCATACACTCATGTCTCCAAACATGTAAGAAGCACTCTTCTTTCTACCTGGAATCCTCTCCTTTCCCATGTATAGCTTACTGCTCTTGTTCACCCTTCAAGTCTCAGCCCGGTGGCTGCTGCTTCAAAAATGACTCACCTGACCTCCAAGACCAGTTTAGCTCCTGTATGATGGGCCCCCACCCACCTCATCTTTCCCTTTTCATAGCACCTCTCTTACTTGCAGCCACTAAGTCAAACTCTAGATTCATAAGCACACTGGAAGCTCCATGGAGGTGTTTTTGCTCAAACCAGGTCGCCAGTTCTCAGTGCAGTGTCTGGCATAGAGCTAGTTCTCGATATATATGGCTCATGACTGCATTAATATTTTTGGCTGTTTCTACAATTGAGGCTATTGACACTACCCAGGTATAAATGCAGAGTACATCTCTAATGACTCATGTCTAGTGACTTGGACAGAACGCTGGGTAAACACTAATAATTCTTATTCTCTCACTCTCCATTTTCCGGACAACATGCAGAACATCGGCTTTATAATATGACATCCATTTATATCTTACAATAGATCAGACTCTCAACCAGGCCCTCAGTATACTCCATTTCCAACTTCTAAAGCTCTTCTAAGGTCATTTTATTAATCTCACTCTGCGGATGCGAAAGCTGAAACAAAGAGAAATTAACATCACTTGCTAATTATGTGTGGATCTAGCACTGCCACGCCCAATGCAGACTATCACGTTGATTTTCAGACCTGAACAACAATTTCTCCTGAGTCTACATGAGTGAAGGGTCTGTGGTTATTCAGGTTACCAGGGCTCCAGGGGGATGTGTGTGCAAGCACATGCATGTGGGTGTGTGCTGCTATGGACTGAATTGTGTTCATATGTTGAAGCCCCAATTCTCAATGTGATGGTATTTGGAGATGGGGCTTTGGGGACGTAATTAGGTCTAGGTGAAGTCATAAGTGTAGAGAAACATGATGGGATTAGTGTCCTTTATAAGTAGAAAGCAGAGAGCTCACTGTCTCTATCTCTCAGTCTCTCTCTGCCATGTGAGGACACACAAGAAAGTGATCATCTGCAAGAAAGGGAGAGAGCTCTCATCGGAACCTGACCATGCTGGCACTCTGATCTTGCATTTCCAGCTTCCAGGACTATGAGAAGAGAAATATCTGTATCTATCTTTTAAGCCCCCCAGTCTGTGGGACTCTGTCATGGAAGCTGAGCTAAGTAAGACATTTGCATACAGGAAGTCTACTTCGCATCTCATCCATCTGGTATCATCAACACCATGCCTTAAAAATTTCAGACTTCCCACCACTCTTGGAAAAAAAAGAATCCTGAGATTTCTCCTAATAAAATTATCAAATATCTGGACTAAAGTTCTGGAATGAGTTTTAATAATCAAAATTTTTAAAAATGGTTAAATGCATTTGGAAAATAGAACACCATTCACTTTTGTGTCAACATAATTTCATAATATGTTTGACTTGAAAACTTATGTTTAAAATTTCATTGATCAGAGGGGTAGTGGCTGTCTCATGTTTTGGCTGTACTGACTCCCAGAGTTCACGTGTGTTAGAATTCTATCGCAGGTTAACCAGATGTCAGTTCTCCTGAGGAAAACCCTTTGAGTGAGAGTTTATTCTAAGGGAAAAAGAAATCCAGGAAATAGGCAACTTTGAGTAAGTTTCTGTAAATATCCAAGTCGTTATATCAGCAGAGCCTTCTGAGTTTAGTAGAACCTCTGTCATTCAGCCAAGCCAAGTATGCCATTAGCCCTGTGTGTGAGTCCTTTGTTGAAGAGGGGACCATACATGAAAACAGAATGAACCAGTCCAATAAAACTTTTTAAGAGAATGAGGCATGAACAGTATTAGATCAAGTCCCTTCCAACAGAGTATAATACATAGGAAAGACAGACCCTCCATCCATTTCCTTACATACTCTAGGCAGTGCGGGCAACTTGAAAAGGCAGAAAATGGAGCTTGGCAGGAGACGCTTATGCATGGGAGGTTAGTAGCTAGACAGCGAGGTAGCAGTTGTGCCTAACAGAACCAGTGGCATTCAGCAGATGATGGACAGAAGACTGTGCCCATCTTCCTAGAAGGCCTTGTCCCAAGGGCAGGCACAGAGACAGGGCCAGAAAGAAGAGGGAAGAAAGGCAGGCTTCACATGGGACTTAATCAGACAGTTGACTTATTTATGAAGAACTGTGAGAGACACCACCATAGACAACATCTTTGGGGTAGATTTTCTGGGCTCTGAAGTCTATGTGGGTAAAAAGATGGCAGGAAGAAAGGGTTGAATATGAGTTAGAGAACGTTCTTTGCTTCTAGTTAGGTGACTGGAGGAGAAGAATGTGTAGTGATGGGAAGATTAGGGGAAGGAATCCAAAAGCACAGGCATGGAGCACTGGAAAATGTCCCCCTTTCCTTTAAAAATTAAATTCTTCCTTAGTGTACAATGCTTTAAAAAAAATCACTTAAATAATTTAATTGATTTTAAAAATAAAATAGCTGGTAACAGAATCCAGGGAACTAGGACTTGTAACTGGAGGGAAGTGGGGGAAATTGGGAGGATGGACTTGAGGAGGTTTTTATATAACCCAAGGGAGGTAAAGAGGATCTGAGTTTCCAGGGAGAAGCATGGAGAGGTGCCCCCCAGAATGGGAATACAAGGTAGAATTGTGCCTGAATATTAACTAAGATACAGTGAAAACCAATATGGAACAAATGTGCCTTCCTATAGATGTTTTTGCCAGAAAGGAGTTCTGCAACAATGTCCAATATAACTTGGTTGCCTAAATATTCTATGGAGTTTTAGTAATGTTGAACTCCGTCCAACATTCCTGGAGAATTTTCATTCACATAATAAAAATACAAGCCGGGACATGGGCGATATGACAACCCAGGAAAGCCCAGTGGATCCAAGAGCCTAGACTTCATTTGGGGCAGAGGATAATCTTTGAAAAATTAGTCGGGGATTTGGTGATGTACAAATTCAACTGAACTGACAGATTTATGTGTCTTATAATGATTCTGGTTTTGAAACACAACATGAAATGCCAGACAGTGAGTGTTCAGAGACCACCAGCATTGGAGAGGCCTTTCCACGAGGCTGCCACATTATTTATATTAAGGCCTTTTCTGCACACTGAGCAGTTTCATTTTCAAAGGGAAGACCGTGGTCCTTGATTTTTAAACTACAATACTACGCTGACCTCGGAGACATTCGCTTTCCCAACACACCAGGCCTTCACTGAGTCTACGGTTGAATTTGGGCAGAAGACACACCACACACTGTTTGATTGCAGTTGTTTGACTTTGTTTTATTTACAAATCATAAGCACAGTTGGGCCGCCGAGCACATCTCTCACTAAGGCTCTTGCCAGCCCAGAGCAGATGGAGACATAAATCAGGCCCCAAGGCTCTGTCTCGGGTCCCTTTGTTTCCTGTAATTACTTACTTGCCCCTTATGTGTACACGGGACCTCAGAGACAACCACATCCTCCACTTTGGGGCTAGAAGCAGGGCCAGGCAGTCATGGCCATGACAAATTTATGCCGCATGTGGTTTCAGCTCCTCGGTTCCCCGTGGAGTACCAGGCCATTCGAACGTCATGTATTTTATTTTCTGGTCGTTTCCAATTGTACCACGTGAAATTTGTACTTGCTTTCCTTGGGAGGTTTCAAGTATTCTTCTCTTAGTAAATAGGCCAGGCCTTGGAGTTGTTCGAATGATCTCATCCCCAGTAGAAAATCCTATATGGTGTCTTTTCTCCTACTTCACAATTTTCTTTTTAAATCAATTCTATGATGGTATCATTTACACACAATAAAATGTACCCATTTTTAGCGTCCAGTTTGATGAGTTTTGACAAGTGTATATACCCATGAAACTAAGACCACAGTCAAGATATGCAACATCTCTGTCACCCCCAGAAAGTTCCCGCTACCTCTTTGCAGGCAACAACTGGTCTCTTTGTTGTCACTAGGAAGTAGCTCTCTCTCTCCTAGGATGTTCCGTAAAGGGAGTCATGCAGGGTATAAACTTTGAGTCTGGTTTTTCTCACTGAAGATAAGTGTTTTTGAGATTTGCTTTTAAAATAAAGGACAAAAACCAACCACCTCATCAATAGTTCCTTTCTGTTGGCAAGTACTATTCCAGTGGATGAACACAGCACAATTTGCTTATTCTTTCACCTGTGGATGGATGTTTGGATTGTTTCAGGTTGCGGCTACTATGAATAAAGCTGCTAATAGTTGCGTAAGTTGGTTTTCTCCCCCCACAATTTACAGGGCATTTTATTTATTTATTGAGGTATAATTAACGGTGTTATAGTAGTTTCAGGTGTACAATATAATGATTCAGAAATTCTACACCATTCTCGGTGCTCATCAAGACAAGTGTATTCTTTTTTTAACGGATTTTATTTAAATTCAAGTAGTTAACATACAGTGTATCATTAGTTTAGTAATTCATCAGCTGCATAGAACACCCAGTGCTCTTACATCATGTGCCCTCTACAATGCCCATCACCCAGTTACCCCATCCCCCTACCCAAGACAAGTGTATTTTTAATCCTCTTTGTCAGTTTCACGCCCCACTGCCCCCCCACCCCGCCCCGAGGAACCACCTGTTTGTTCTCTGTATTTAAGAGCCTGCTTTTTGGGTTGTCTCTTTTTCCTTTGTTTGTTCCTTTGTTTCTCAAATTCCATATATGAGTGAAATCATATGGTATTTGTCTTTCTCTGACTGACTTATTTCACTTAGCATAATATCTCTGGGTCTGAGTTGTTTTTTTTAATGAACTTTTTCATTTCGCTTGAGTAAATGCCTGGGAGTGGAATCGTCCGGGTCATATGGTGACTGTATATTTAACTTCATTGTAAACTGCCAAGCAGAGCTCCAAAATGCTTGAACCACTTTGCACTCCTTCCCCCCATGAATACCTTTTAGTTGTTCCATGTGCTATCCAACCACACCTGTTACATAAGTTTGGAGCAAGCTATTTTGAAATGTCAAAACTTGAATGTAAATTAATGCCTCCTCTTTCATGGTTAATTGCTATCGATTTCTACCCCTAAGTTGGCACTTAATAAATTATGTGGATGCATTTTAAAAAAAAATAAATGCTTTGCTAACTGTGTACAACAAATCCTAAATCTTTCCTTGTTATGTGAAAACTAAAGCATGCACCCACACTAAGTCTCAGAAGTATCTAACTTCAGTCTGCAGAGAGATGGGGTACCAGCTCATGTTTGTTCTCTGGTTTATCCAAGTGCCTGGAAAGCACTGGCTGGGACCTAGTATTTTCTCAATAATAATTTGTTGAATAAATGATTGACTGAATCATCTGACTTATACCTCAAAATGTACCATTTTGTTATAGAGAACATAGTCATCTGATCCCCTGACAAGTTCAACTACCTGGAACATACCTAAGAACCAGGATAAACAAACGAACAAAAAAAACCCCAGAAATTAAAAAAAAAAAATTGAGAACATCATTAGATATAGGCAAAATAGATGTCATATTTTCTTGTGGTTTGATTTTATAAAAGCTCCCAATTTATGGCTAATTTATTCTGGGCTTTATATTATTTTAGAAGGTTTTCATACACATGCTTAAAAATATTCAAATGACACAGGAATAAATCTTTTCAAATAAAATTCACCCTCACAACCCAGTACTCTAGTTCTCTCCCCAGAGACTCAAGCCTAACAGTTTCTGGTATATATATATTCAGGAAGTGTTAATGCATATACAGTACAAGGGTACCATGATATATACTCTGTATCTAAAGGTAAACCAATATGTATACACTTACATTTAAACCTATTTGTACATTGGCATCTACATCCATAAAGACATGTCCATCTATTTGATCCTTGGTACACGATAAGAATACACTGAACACACTCTCTGTATTTTGCTTTTTCCACTTCACTTATTGTAGTTATGTGTATGTCTATGTGTGCCTCATTTTTTTAAGAACCAAATAGATTCTGTTATGTGACTGTACCTTTTCTGATTAATGAATCTATTGATTATTTCTCAGTAGTAGACTTCTGCTAGTACAAGGCAGAGCTGTAGTAAATATCCTTGGAGAAGTGTGTTTATTATCATGGACAAAACACCTCTTCAGTGCATATTTTTAAAAGCAGAATTGCCAGGTTAACAACAATTTTTACTTTCCTTTCTCATCCCTCTTTTTAACATTTAAAATTTTGATCCATCTTGAATTTATTTTGAGTGAAGTAGTGATCACACTGTTTAATCAACCTTTCCATTCATGATCCAGTGCCAAAAAGTTTTAGGAATTATAGTAACTACAATATAATGTATTTTCATGTCTGATAGGGCAAACACTATCAGACTCAACAATCTTCTTTTTAAAAATGGCTACTCATACATATTTATTTTTTCTACTGACAAATTTTTTTTTACAGTGGGTTAATTTTTATTTTTTGTTTTGTTTTTGCTTATATTTTATTATTTTTTTCATTATGTTATATTAGTCACCAATACATTACATCATTAGTTTTTGATGGAGTGTTCCATGATTCATTGTGTATAACACCCAGTGCTCCATGCAGAACGTGCCCTCTTTAATACCCATCACCGGGCTGACCCATCCCCCACCCCCTCCCTTCTGAAACCCTCAGTTTGTTTCCCGGAGCCCATAGTCTCTCATGGTTCGTTTCCCTGATTTTCTCCCCCTTCATTTTTCCCTTCCTTCTCCTAATGTCCTCCATGTTATTCCTTATGTTCCACATGAGTGAAACCATAAGATAATTGTCTTTCTCTGCTTGACTTCTTTCACTTAGCATAATCCCCTCCAGTTCCATCCATGTGGATGCAAATGGTGGGTATCCATCCTTTCTGACGGCTGAGTAATATTCCATTGTATATACGGACCACATCTTCTTTATCCATTCATCTGTTGAAGGGCATCTCAGCTCTTTCCACAGTTTGGCTATTATGGACTTTGCTGCTATGAACATTGGGGTGCAGGTGCCCCTTCTTTTCACTACATCTGTATCTTTGGGGTAAATGCCCAGTAGTGCAATTGCTGGGTCATAGGGTAGCTCTATTTTTAACTTTTTGAGGAACCTCCACACTGTTTTCCGAAGTGGCTGTACCAACTTGCATTCCCACCAACAGTGTAAGAGGGTTCCCCTTTCTCCACAACCTCTCCAACATTTCTTGTTTCCTGCCTTGTTAATTTTTGCCATTCTAACTGGTGTAAGGTGGTATTTCAATGTGGTTTTGATTTGAATCTCCCTGATGTCTACTGAAAATTTTGAATCAGGGGTGCCTGGCTGGCTCAGTCGGGAGAACATGTGACTCCTGATCTCAGGATCATGAGTTCCAGCCCCACATTGGATGTGGAACCTACTTAAAAAAAAATAAAGGGGAGGTTGGTGGGGAGGGTGGCCCCTGTGGGGCACACCTCCCCACAGCCTGGTTCCCGGGAGCCTCTCCCAGGAGCAGCCTGGAGTGACCACTGAGGTTGGCCATGGGGGTCCGGTGGCATCGAGCTCTGGTCTGGGATGGTTTCACCCTAGGGGAAGAGGACGGTGAGGGCAGCCTGGTGGCCAGAGCCAGTCCCCAGCCCTTCAGCCCTGCACTCCCAGCCTGAATATGGATGATGGATATGCAGATGTTGACATTAAAATGCTAATTTTTCATCTGCCTTTGCTGACGATGTTGACACAGATTGTGTTTGCAGAATTTCTACTAACATTTGGCTTTGGAATGTCAGAAATGAGACCTGCCGGTTCAGAGAGTATGCACTTGCATACTGATAGATATATTTTTTTTTAATTTTATGTATTTGAGAGAGAGAGAGAACACAAGCAGGGCAGAGTGAGAGGGAGAAGCAGAATCCCCACTCAGCAGGGAGCCCAATGCGGGGCTTGATCCCAGGACCCCGGGATCATGACCTGAGCTGAAGGCAGACGCCCAACTGACTGAGCCACCCAGGTGCTCCTACCCTAGGAAAAAATTTTAAAGTGTTCCAAATTCCTGTGGAAAATTTTGACAACATCAGAAAGGTACAAAAAAAAGGTGAAAGGCATTCTTGCAGATATTGGGCTTCACAGCTGCTAGGAGTTGCTAAAGTACCTTAAAGGCTTTGATCCAGGAGAGAAGTACTTTTTTTTTTTTTTTTTTTAACACATCATGGGGAGATATTTCTCTTGGGAAACCTTCTGGAAAGAAAGTGAGATATCGAACAAAGCCATACTGTTGTAGCAGCCTCTGTAAATACTCTGCAAAATGCTTACTTCATTCAGAAATCATTTACATCATTACCATGAAGAGGCCATTGATCAGGAGCTGGTGATCCCTTGCCCAAACTGTGTATTTTTCTTCTCAACCCCAAACTGTGGGAAGGCACGTCGGAATGTTCCACGCACCTGTTCAGAAAGTCCAGAACTACCCAGCGAGTATTCTGGGTGAAACTAAATCTTTGAGGAGGGATGTAATAAGTTTTACAGGTTTCAAATGCAACTTTTCAAACACTGTGTACTACATGAAGAAGCATGGGCTGGTAGCCCATTTTCATGACTTAAATCACTCCTTTGGCCTGCAAACCAAGGAAATGGGCGAGCAACGAAAAACCGAGGACAGCTTTTCTACTGAGAAGATGCCACCATGTGACAAGTATTATTGTAAAAAATGCAACATCAATGCCAGTAGCCCGGATACTTTAATGTATCCTATTTTGACATCGGACCTACACAGGGATTTGGAGAATAAACTTAGATCCGTGATTTCAGGACATATTAAGAAGCCTGGACTTTTGAAGCAAATGCATGCTTTGCTCCCAAACCAATGGCGTCTTTGGCTGTACCACCGAACAGCATGGTTCCGGGACTCACAGTCACATTCCCACATCCCTGCAGCCAGAGTCAGACCGCGGTCCAGCTGGTGACTGTGGCCTGGGGCACTTCTGGAAGCCTCACCCCTTCTCCACCTGCCGTGGCGCAGTCCCACGTGACTCTAGTCTCCAGTCCTCTGCCTTCCTCTGCTCCCCAGCTGGTCTTTCTTTCTCATGGAGTCCCACTTGTTCAGTCAGCAAATCCTCCTGTGTTGCCCTTGAGTCAACCAGTCGGACCTATAAATGTCTGTTGAACAGGCGTCCACCCCATAAACCAGGCCATCCACCCTGGGGCCTTTACCCCTTAGCCAGCCTGTTGGGCCTGGAGTTCTTTCCATCGAAAGACCTGCCTGAGCCTGGCGTCCTTCCTGTCTGTCCTTCTGTCACCCCCTGGCGTCCTTCCTGTCTGTCCTTCTGTCCTTCTTCAGGCCGGCTCACCAGGGCTGATTTCTGTGAGTCAGACAGTCCCATCAGGGGTTCTTCCTGCAGGCCAGATGACCCCTGCTGGGGTTGTCCCTTTGGGACAGACGGCAACTTCTGGGGTCCTTCCTGCTGGCCAGGTGGTCCCACCTGGGCTCCCTTCTTCGAACCAGACTCTCGGCAGGTGCTCTCCCTGTGAACCCGGGTATTAATTCTGGTGTTCTTCAGCTTCGTCGACCCGTCATGTCAGGAGAGCTCCCCTGCGGGCCAGCCAGCGAGACCTGGGGTCCTAAAACTTAACCAGTCTGTGAGCACCAACATTCCACCTGCAAATCAGCCAGTGAGACCTGGCACCTCTGAAAACCCCATGTTCCTCCAACAGGCTCTATTCTCAGACAGCTTATGCCGAAGGGGAAACAGGTGAATGGGATTCCCACATCCACACTTGCCCCAGTGTCTGTGACTTTGCCTCTGGGAGGTGTTGCCACTGTCCCCCCAGCCCCAGATGCCCATCCAACCCTGCCTGCTGTCTCCTTCAGTGGTGGTAAACACCACTTGGGATAGGTTTGCTCAGGCCTCTCCATCTGCGGCAGAAACAAATCAGGTGCTCAAAGAGGTGAAGCAGTGGAAAACCCGTCCGTTTGCAATGAGCTCTTCCCTTCCGGCATCTCCCAGGTTGCTATGGAGGTGGCTCATAAGCACAGTGAATCCAAATCTGCTGAAAACTTGGAGCCCAAGAACCTGGCAGCATGTGCACCATTTGTAAAGTGGATGAGCAAGAACACAGTTTGGTGTCCCTCCTGCTTGGTGTCTGAGGAAGAGCTTATCCATCACTTGCAAATGGCCCGGGGTGCGTGTTCTGTCCTTGCACTTTCTGTGACATTAAAGGCCTTTCAGAGCACAGTAGGACTATGCCCCAGGGGGAGAAGAAATTACCGGTGGATGATAGGAACAAAGGTTCTCAGTTGGATCTCAATGCTAACGGAAGGCTCCTTGGCAATACTGGCGGCGGTACATTCCAAGTTACTCGTGCCCATACGACCCCAGACAGAGGGTGCCCCCAGGAGTCCCAGCAAACAAGCAGTGACTTGCCCCTTTTGCTTTGTTTGGCACCTTGGTGATGACCGAGGCATCTGAGTTGCATTTGAAGGCGAGGCACCACATCACACCAACAACAGTCCATACAATTCTGAAATCTCTGGCGTTCAAGTGCATCCCCGGCTGTGGGGTCTACACTGGCAACGTGACCCCGACTGCCATCCACCTGCTGCGTTGCAGAAGGGCTCCAAAGAACAGCTGCTCAGACCTCTGTATCCAACCTAATTTTAGTGAGAACAGGGACGTGCTCTTACTGAAGGGTGAGGTGATCCACGACACCAGCTTTTCTGTAAAGAGAAAGCTGCCTTATGGCCACTTTGGGGCAGAAGACCAGAGGGATGTGAAGGAGTGACCTCTCGTCATCAACAGCGATGCGATGCAGCCCCAGCTCTCAAAAAGGTGGGGAGTGTGGTGCCTTTGAAAAGACAAAGGAATGAAATCAGGACAGAGGGGCCGCTTGTTAATGATGATGACTTTTTAAGCCCTAAAAGATATAAAGACCGTTCTTATGAAGAAAAGAAAAAAAAAGCAATGTCTTCGAGATGATTTCCACAAGAGACCATATCCCAGCAAAAAGGAAATACAGAACTTCTTTCTTCACTCTTGTGGGTGTGGAAAAATCAATGTGGCTTCATTTTTTTTTTGGAAAAAGAAGATATATTTGCATGAAAGCAATAAAAAAATCACAAGCCTTCAGTACTTTTTTAGGTTTTGATATGTCTGAACTTAAAAATGTTAAACACAGGTTGAACTTTGACTATGAGTCACAAAACTTGTAAAAGAAAATTAGGCAATCTAGAGTACTAGATAATTAGTGGTTGTTTTTCAATTGAGATTGAAAAAAATGTTATTTTCTTCACTGTATGTTGAATTAATCATTTCAGTGGTCTTTATGCTGCTCTTTAGAGTTATTTCAGGTCCTCAGAAAGGCTTCTATATAAAAGAAGTGAATAGTTCTTTCAGATTGTTTCCTGAAGTTTGATTTTGTAACAAGTATTTTTAGTTCTTCCCTGTCATGTAAATTAAATCCTTGGATCATTCATGCAAAAAATAAAAATAAAAATAAATAAAAATAAAAAATAAAAAATGAAAAGAAAACATTAAATAAAACTTTTGAATCAGCTTATGTGGACTCACAGCAAAATCCTGACACTATAATTATTAGTTTTATATTAATTTATTAAGGAGTAACTGACATTTTTCTGTACTGAGGGTTTTTTTTTTTAACATTTATTCATTTATTTTGGGGGAAGGCAGAGAAGGAGGGAGAGGGACAAGCAGACTCTGTGCCGAGCATGGAGCCCAACAGGGGGCTCAGTCTCATGACTCTGAGATCACAACCTGAGTGGAAGCCAGAGTCAGATGCTTAACTGACTGCCACCCAGGCACCCCCATACTGAGGTTTACTAAGAATAGAAGGCATTTTTGTTTATTAAAGTGTCTTTTATGGCTTTCCATTGAGTTTGAAAGTATCCTTTATATCGATCATTTATGTCAAGTAGATTCCTGCTCTTTCTAAAGAGATATTTTTTCCACTCTGTTTCCCACATGGTTATTTATGGGGGATACTATTGATTTTTTAATGTTAACTTAAAAACTGGTCAGAATTTTCTGAATATTTTGATATTTAGTAATTTTTCAGTTAATTCTCTTGGGCTTTCCAAGGGTAAAATTGTCATCTATAAAAAATATGCAATTTTGCCTCTTCTTATTAAATTTTATTCTTCCTGTTTCTTCCTTTCATCTCCATACACTAGCTAATGCAGGCAGATGTCAACCAACAAGGAGACTGAGGTCCTTGTTTCATTCCTGTTTCTAATTTTTACCTGTGCATGAAGCTGGTTAGGTTCTCAGATATTAATTTTTTTTTGCATTTAAGAAAATATGCATCCATTCTTGACTTAACAAGAGTGAATGTCAAAACTCACCAAAAAGAAATAGGGGAGCAAGATGGCGGAGGAGTAGGAGACCTAGATTTCGTCTGGTCTCAGGAATTCAGCTGAATAGGGATCAAACCATTCTGAACACCTACGAACTCAACAGGAGATCGAAGAGGAGAGTAGCAACAACTCTCTGAACAGAAAAGGGACCACTTTCTGGAAGGTAGGACGTGCGGAGAGTGAATCCGAGGCGATATTCGGGAGGATGGACGGCGGGGGGGGGCCCTCTGCCGATTCTGGCAAATGATAGAGCCGTGGAGCACAAAATCGGAACTTTTAGAAGTCGGCTCCACTGAGGGACGTCGCTCCAGTGGCTAAGCGGGGGGTGGAACCCTCGCGGGACAGTGTGGTCTCAGGACCCTCGGGGTCACAGAAAGACCGGGGGTGTCTGAGTGCAGCAGAGCTCCCAGGTATCGGAGCGGGGAAGCTGCTGCAGAGAAGGAGCCGAGGCGCAGGCTCTCAGCTCAGGGTTGCCATAAACCATGATCCGTGGCCCAGTTGGGCCACTGCTCCTCCAGCAGGGACCCAACAAGCGGCAGAGCCGGGGACACTCCCCTTCCTCCCCCAGGAGGAGCGGCGCGGGAGCGCACCGCAGGGATCTGCTGGGTTTGGAGACTCCACATGGGGTCGGGTGCCAGAGACAGAAATGCTCGGTCACAGGCCGGGTGAGCACGGAGTGCGGCCGGAGACCGGGGACACGGGAGGGACTGACTACTTTTCTCTGGGGGCGCACTGAGGAGCGGGGCCCCAAGTTCTCAGCTCCTCAGGGCGGAGATTGGGAGGCCACCATTTTCACCCTGGTCCTCCAAAGCTGTACAGAAAGCTTGCAGGGAACAAAAGCTCCCGAGAGCAAACCGGAGCAGCTTGCTTAGCCCGGACCGACAAGGGCGGGGCAATTCCGCCTCCGGCAAAGACATTTGGGAACCACGGCAACAGGCCCCTCCCCCAGAAGATCAGCATGAACAGCCAGCAAGCCAAGACCAAGTTTACCGATCAATGAGAACAGCAGAACTCCAGCGCTAGGGGAATACTGCACATAGAATTCATGGCTTTTTTATCATGATTCATTAGTCTTTCAAGGTTAATTTTTTTAACTATTTTTTTAAATTTTTCTTATTCCCCTTTTCAACCAACATCTTATCAATCCCTTTTTAAAAAAATCAGTTTTATTTTTCATTTTTAGAGTCATATTCTATCCCTTCATAGTAGTTACCCTTATTTTTGGCAGATATATATATAAGTTGTTCTCTCTTTAAAATTTTGAGATACAGTTTCTTCTAACAGATCAAAATGTACCCTAAATCTCTAGTCTATGGTTTTGTTCTAGTCTCCTGCCTGATCACATTCTCTCCCCCACTTTCTCTTTCTTTCTTTCTTTCCTTTTTTTTAATCCTCTTCTTTCCTTTTTCAAATATCTTCTTATCAATTCCTTTTTTAAAATTTTTATAATTTTCACCTTTACAGTCATATTCCATCCCTTCATCGTATCAACCCTATTTTGGACATATATAAGTCTTTCTTTTTTTAAAATTTTAGGAGGCACGTTCTTCTAACAGACTAAAATACACCCAAAATCTAGTGTGTGGCACTGATCTATGCAATAGCCTGATCATATCTGATCATATTCTGTTTTTTTTTTTTGTTGTGTTCTGTTTTTGTTTTTTATCTTTTTCCTTTTTTCTCTCTCTTTCTTTTTTCTTTCTTTCCCTTTCTTTTCCCCTGGTTTCAGGTCTTTTCTGATTTGTATAGAGTATATTTTCTGGGGACGTTGTTAACCTGTTATCATTTTGTTCTCTCATTCATCTATTCTCCTCTGGACAAAATGACAAGATGAAAAAAATAACCTCAACAAAAAAAACAAGAGGTAGTACCCTCTGCCAGGGACCTACTCAATATGGACATTAGTACAATGTCAGACAAAGAGTTCAGAATCAAGACTTTAAAGATACTAGCTGGGCTTGAAAAAAAGCATGGAAGTTATTAGAGAAACCCTTTCTGGAGAAATAAAAGAACTAAAATCTAACCAAGTAGAAATAAAAAAGGCTATGAATGAGGTGCAATAAAAAATGGGGGCACTAACTGCTAGGATAAATGAGGCAGAAGAAACAATCAGCGATACAGAGGACCAAATGATGGAAAATAAAGAAGCTGAGAAAAAGAGAGATAAACAACTATTGGATCACGAGGGCAGAATTCGAAAGATAAGCAATACGATAAGACGAAACAACATTAGAATAATTGGGATCCCAGAAGAAGAAGAAAGAGAGAGGGGGCAGAAGGTATACAGGAGCAAATTATAACAGAGAACTTCCCTAATGTGGGGAAGGAAACAGACATCAAAACCCAGGAGGCACAGAGAACCCCTCTCAAAATCAATAAAAATAGGTCAACACACCGACATCTAATAGTAAAACTTACAAGTCTCAGAGACAAATAGAAAATCCTGAAAGCAGCTTGGGAGAAGATATACCATTTCTACCATTCTATAATGGTAGAAATATTAGATTGGCAACAGACCTATCCACAGAGACCTGGCAGGCCAGAAAGGACTGGCATGATATATTCAGAGCACTAAATGAGAAAAATATGCAGCCAAGAATACTATATCCAGCTAGGTGGTCATTGAAAATAGAAGGAGAGATAAAAATCTTCCAGGACAAACAAAAACTAAAGGAATTTGCAAACACAAAACCAGCCCTCCAAGAAATATTGAAAGGGGTCCTCTAAGCAAAGAGAGAGCCTAAAAGCAGGATGGACCAGAAAGGAACACAGACAAAATACAGTCACAGTCATGTTACAGGCAATACAATGGCAATAAATTCAAATCATTCAATAGTTACCCTGAATGTAAATGGGCTAGATGCCCCAATCAAAAGACACAGGCTAACAGATTGGATTAAGAAACAAGACCCATCAATATGCTGTCTGCAAAAGATTCATTTTAGACCCAAAGACACCCCCACATTGAAAGTGAAGGGGTGGAAAACCATTTACCATGCTAATGGACACCAAAAGAAAGCTGGGGTGGCAATCCTTATATCAGACAAATTAGATTTTAAAACAAAGACTGTAATAAGAGATGAGGAAGGACACTATATCCTACTTAAAGGGTCTATCCAACAAGAAGATCTAACAATTGTAAATATCTATGCCCCGAACATGGGAGCAGCCAATTATATAAGGCAATTAATAACAAAATCAAAGAAACACATTGACAACAATACAATAATAGTGGGGACTTTAACACCCCCCTCACTGAAATGGACAGATCATCTAAGCAAAAGATCAACAAGGAAATAAAGACTTTAAGTGACACACTGGACCAAATGGACTTCACAGACATATTCAGAACATTCCATCCCAAACAATGGAATACACATTCTTCTCTAGTGCGCATGGAACATTCTCCAGAAGAGATCACATCTTAGGTCACAAATCAGGTCTCAACCGGTACCAAAAGACTGGGATTATTCCCTGCATATTTTCAGACCACAATGCTTTGAAACTAGAACTCAA